>NC_050177.1:14639762-14672262 GCF_008315115.2 Sander lucioperca
AGACAGTGTGTATAGGGCTACGGTTCTTTGCTAGTGGCATGTTTTTATATGCAGTTGGAGATGCAGAAAATCTAAGCAAAGCCACAGTTTGCCGTTCAATTAGAACAATGTATTTAGCACTGAAAGGATTCTTGAACATCTTCATTACCTTTCCCGGACACAAAAGACCATGCTACATTAAGGAGGAATTCTACAAAATTGCAGGTGGGCGTAACATGAATTGGAACAGATTACAAAATTGTGTTACTGTCACAGTAGGCCAATACTCATTATTTTGTGTTACAGGTTTCCCTAATGTTATAGGTGCACTGGACTGCACTCACATTAGAATAAAACGCCCCTCAGGTGCTCATGAGGGAGACTTTGTGAATAGAAAATCATTCCACAGTATCAATGTGCAGGTAAGTACTTATGCTGTCTGTCAACTGCATAGGCCGAAATTAATTCTGAGCATGAAATGACCTTGACACAACCTATTGCTTCAGATGATCTGTGATGCTGACTGCATTTTCAGCAATGTAGAGGCAAAGTGGCCTGGCTCGGTCCATGACTCCAGAGTCTTTAGGGCCTCTACAATTTCCCAGCGACTTTCACAAGGCAAGCCACAGGCATTTTATTGATAAGCACCTTGGACATCATGATAGTGTCAACAGTTTAACTATACTTCTTGTTCTAACTATTACATGCTGTGTTCTCAGGTGAATTCTCTGGTGTTCTGCTTGGAGACAAGGGCTATGCATGTCAGCCGTTTCTTCTGACTCCATTTGCAGACCCGCAGACAGCAGCACAGCACACTTACAATCTTGCCCATGCAAGATCAAGGGCCCGCATCGAGATGGCATTTGGCCTTTTGAAGACCCGTTTTCAGTGCCTTCACCACCTAAGAGTCGCCCCAGAGAGGGCCTGTGACATCACTGTTGCCTGCACTGTCCTGCACAACATTGCCTGCCTGAGAAATGAAAGGGCTCCCAGAGTAGCCTTGGATATGGACTGGGACAATGCAGCACTATTTCCAGCCAGTCTCAACGGCAGGCTGGTCAGAGACCAATACGTTGCAAATTACTTTTGATTCCTGAATTATGTCTGTTTTATTTGGCTTTGGAAGCACACATTTGTTTTTGGTTTGTTAATTGTATAGAGTAGGCCTATATATCAAAGAAAAGACACCACAATGTTTTTTGACCTTTTTATTTTTTGGCAGATGTCTCATTTGTCTGCTGCGAGCTTGGGAGAAGAACAAAAAAAGATTAATACATTGTGTTACTGTTATTCTTAAAGTATGCATATAAATGATCATTTACTTCTCTCTCCAGTTTCTTAATTTCCAAGTCCAGTTTCTGCAGGGTTTTTCTTTTGATTTCCATATCAATATCCATCTCCCGCATTTTGTGTTTCTTTAATTTAATTTTTATCTCTGCTAACCCAATTTGCTTCTGGAGGTGTGTGGTGTATAGGGACCTGACCGTTTGGGAAGACTGACCGTATTGCCAGACACTGCAAGACAATGTCAGACAGTCCACATGACATCATATGGATATCATATCAATGGTTGATTGTGTTTCATATTCAGGCTACTATAGGAATAATGTAGCCTACCTTGTATGAAGTGGGAGCTTTCTGTGGGTGGGACAGAGTCGGTGCAGGTCCCACCCTGGATCCCTTTAATTACAGGCCTCCCTTTGTTCATGTCAAGAGCCAACTCCTCTGCTGGGGTTAATCCTGGGGTAGCAGGGCCACCCCCCGTGCCAGACGTATGGGTCTTTTTTTTTACTGCTAAAATCAGTCAAAATAATATTAAATATGAGCAGTCACTGTATGAGTAGGCTAATCTATACACCTAATTTGTAGTACATTGTTTCACTAACAATTTATCTTAAACATTTACCAGTCTGCAAGATGTTTTGTACTTGATTTTAACTTGCTGCCAGGTCCATGTTTGCTCTGTGAACATGAGTAACAGAAATGACATTAAAACCGCCAGACTATCACAACATGTAACAGCCTTGCACGTTAATAGGTAGAGAGAGAGAGAGAGAGAGAGAGAGAGAGAGAGAGAGAGAGAGAAAAAGAGAGAGAGAGAGAGAGAGATAATATAATTTGAGCATTTTAAATTAACGTTAGGCTACTGGGTAGGCTATAGGCTACTCTATTTAATCTTCATGCTACATTGACAAGCCAATAAACTTCCATTGCTCACTTTTACGGACAATGAAATGTACAACTAGGACACGAATAACATGCGGGCTGCTTGCTTCTCGCATCCTCTTGATCTCACGCGGCAAAGATTCATTGGTCCTGTGTGTGTTTGTTTGCATTATAAGTGATTCACACAACTTAATGTAATTATAAAGAGAAAAGTCTTTGTAAGCACTTACCCGTCGTCATAACGAAGCAGTTTAATGGCCACGTCACAGGCCCACTGACGATGCCTGGCTTTGTAGATTTAGCCGAAACCAAATCACCTTCCAGTCCTGGAGGCTGGAGTCTTCAATAAACTGAGCCATAGTTCACTGGAGAAGCAAATTATTCATGATAATTAGTTTAGTGACTTTTGTGCATTTTAATATCCTCCAACATGTGTTTGTACAATGGAAATAAATGCACAAAATCCAAGATGGCTGACTCCTGCTGGGCGACAGGACCATGGATGTATTAAGAGAACTGGATACAGTGTTCAGCAGGAAGCCCCGTACGTTCCAATGAGAGTGCTCAAAAGCGCACAAAGCAAATATGGAGCTCGGCTCTTCCGCATTGTTGGCCCATAACGCTGGTTGGCTCACGATGGGCATGTGCACTAGCAACAACAGATCCGTGTCTCTGGACCAGTGAAGGCCGTTAGAAGCACTTTTCCGGTGATGGCTGAGCGTTACTGAGCAGCCTCCAACTGAGAGAGACGACGTAAATATGACGTGAGCAACGTGTCTGAAAGTTGGAAGTCTTCTGGTAGCTGTGCCAAGAGAAATCTCAATCATTCCCAATCTAGCAGAGACGGAGAGCGTAGGTATATGTGAGGAGATAACATAGACACAGGCTAATTATTGATCACTAAAACGCTATTTAACATTAGTAATTAAACTTAAACAGCTAATGGAAGTCCAAACTGCCTGAGAGCTTCTCCTGTACTTTACGGTAATTCCTCTACTATGAGACAGTAAGTCTCGTGGTTATGACCCAATCGTTAGCCTATTTTTATAAAAACGTCTGCTACGGAGCCATAACGTGAGGTACAAGGTAATGGAGCCTTTTATACATTGTCGTGTTTCTTTAGAAATAAACAATGGACAAATAGAGTCTTTAAACTCTTCAGATGTAAAGTTATTCGCTGTCAAAGTGGCGCCAAAATGAATGGCAGTCAATGGGATGCTAACGGGGGGTGATGGCTTGGTAGCATTAAAATGGCGCCATAAGAGGTTCGCGGTCCGAGGAGAAGCTGACCCCCTTGATTCAGTCTCCCTTGTAGGGGGAGGGGCTTAGGAGACCGTTTTGGGCTTCAGCAGAAAGGGGGGAGGGACTGAGAAGTTGTTGATGTTCAAATTTTTCGGCTAAGTCCTGGATCTTCACAATCCTACCTACAGCACCTTTAAATTCATTTAAATAAAAACACCCACTTAATACTTAATCTAACTCTACTTATTTGACAATTGTTTTACATGTATGCTATTACCAAATAAATTAACCAATACTTTTTTAAACATGGTCTCCCTTTTGTGGAAATATACGACAGAGGCATATGGATTTTTTTTATTTTTTATTATTCTTTATTTGAATTTTCATTGTCTTTATGGTGGGAGGAAACCGGAGCACCCGGGGTAAACCCACACAAACACGACGAGATTTAGGCTACATTGTTTTGGGCCAAAAGTGTATTTATCTCCAGTAGAAGAACAAATCTCTGTTTACACTAACACGCCCATGAGAGGGGGGAATGAGAGGGGGGAACGCCAGAGCAGGGGGAATGGGAGGGGGAAACACCAGAGCAGGGGGAATGAGAGAGGGAAACGCCAGAGCAGGGGGAATGAGAGAGGGAAACGCCAGAGCAGGGGGAATGAGAAGGGGAAACGCCAGAGCAGGGGGAATGAGAGGGGGAAACGCCAGAGCAGGGGGAATGAGAGGGGGAAACACCAGAGCAGGGGGAATGAGAGAGGGAAACGCCAGAGCAGGGGGAATGAGAGGGGGAAACGCCAGAGCAGGGGGAATGAGAGGGGGAAACGCCAGAGCAGGGGGAATGAGAGGGGGAAACACCAGAGCAGGGGGAATGAGAGAGGGAAACGCCAGAGCAGGGGGAATGAGAGGGGGAAACACCAGAGCAGGGGGAATGAGAGAGGGGAAACGCCAGAGCAGGGGGAATGAGAGGGGGAAACGCCAGAGCAGGGGGAATGAGAGAGGGAAACGCCAGAGCAGGGGGGAATGAGAGGTTGAATTTCCAGAGCAGGGGGAATGAGAGGGGGAAACGCCAGAGCAGGGGGAATGAGAGTGGGAAAGTCCAGAGCAGGGGGAATGAGAGGGGGAAACGCCAGAGCAGGGGGAAACGCCAGAGCAGGGGGAATGAGAGGGGGAAACGCCAGAGCAGGGGGAATGAGAGTGGTGTTTTTAAACCAAAATGTAGCAATGTGAATGTAGCCTCAAAGGCCAAAACATCTCCACACAGAAATGTAGCTACTCTTCTATTGGTGAACATCAGAGAGCTTTGTTGTATGTTTCAGTAGATGGTATATCACATACCATCTACTGAAACACACATATCATAGTTTGGGCTCTGAATACCGATTATAGACTCGAGACACCTCCCAGGTAGGCTGTCTAGCCATCACCATTCACATCAGAGCTATCCGGCTGGCGTTCGTTGTCACCGGTAGTCGCCATCTTCTCATCCGATTCCCCCTGATTCTTGTATATGTCGTTGAGGGACTCGCCGTGGAGGAACCTATATACATTACTGAACTTATCATCCAGCCCCCACCACTTCCAGTCAATGCCGTTATCGGTGGAATCGGCTTTGCTTTTAGCGTTCGTTTTTGATCCATCGGTAACGAATAAATCATTCGACTCCCACCACTCCCAATCGAGATCAATGTTGTGAGACTGGCGTTTGTTTTCGGAGTGATTTTGTGGCTCATCATTCATATCAGGTTGGGCTTCATCGTCCACGGTATAGGACTCACCCTGCTTGCTTTCAATGTCTTTCCTTTCAGAATCGCCTTTGATTTCTGAGTCATCATCTGACTCCTGTTGCATAACTTTACTGTGAGACTCCCGTTTTCTTTTGGAGACATTTTTCGATCCGTGGGAGTTTAATTTATCCGACTCCCTCTGCTTCGTATTAATGTTTTTAGTGCGGGACTCTTGGGTGCTATTGAAATTGAAATTGACATTACCGTTTGACTTATCACTCGTACGAGAGCTGTCTGGCTGGATTTCATCGTCACTAGTAGTCGAAAATTCTTTCTCTGACTTCTCCTCTTTAATGACTTTACTGTGACAGGCTTCAGAGGTCTTATAGGTCCTTTCGGTTGCCCATCCATCGATATTCATGTGTGAACAACCTGGCTGTGGTTCATCCTCACTGGCAAAAAAAACCTCATTTTCTGACTTCTCCTGCTTGATGACTTTACTGTGGGACTCTTGGGTGTAATTAAGTATGTTTTTGAATCCATGTGTGCAGAAACCCCTCATTTTATTCAAAACCGAACGCTTATTTTTGAGTATTTGTCCAACGCAGACCTCTGCCTGCGTTGGAAGCTCTGTCTCCCTTTCACTAGTGTTCTCCTCGACTTTGATTTTTAAATTCATGTCATTTTCTTGGAGCGAGTTTTTATTTACTGGGAGCAGGTTATTTTCTTGGAGGTCCATAATGGCTCCGTCCATGTCAGAACAACCTGTTGCCATGCTGGTTTTGACACCTATTCTGTTGGGCTCGCCTTTGCTTTTTGACTTGAACCCATGGGAGATGAAACCCTTAAGTCTCTTAAAAACCAAACGCCTTTTCGGGAGGATTTCGCCTAGCTGCGGGGGAGGCTCTTTCTGCCTTTCTCTACTGTTCTCATTTTCTAGGCGATTGATCGGGAGATCATTTTCTGTGTTCTGTGTTCTGTGATCATTCAGATCCTTGTTTTCTGTCTCACTTTTATTCTCAATAATTTCCCTAAGGCGCTTATTCTCTTCTCTTAGATCCTTCTTTTCTGCTTTGAGGACAGCATTTTGATTGCACATAAGCCCAATGGTTGTGTACAAGCTGTCACAGAGCTCCATGAGTTCCTTATCTTTTGCGTCGATGACAAAGTTCCTATAACGTGCATCGTCAATGACTTTTCTCAGGCTGTGAACCTCTTTATTAAGCTGATAGTTCTCAGATACAACCGCATGGATTTTCTGGCGTTCAAACTCTTTTTTTAAATTAGATATCAAATACCTTTCATCAAAGACGATTCTTTTTAGATTTTCAACCTCTTTATGGAGTGCTAGTGTTACATTCCAATCAACAACGAGATTTTCATAGGCCTGGTTGTCTACTTTGAGTTGCTGTGACTCTGCCTTTCCTTCCTCCAACGTTTCTATGGCACACGCGATATCCATGTTCTTTAGTTTTGTAACTAATTATAGTTATATAATATATTATATAATAATTAATATAGTTATAGTTAATAAATTAGAAATACTGCAGACAGATGTTTCTACGAAACACAGGTCGCATCCGAAATAGCAAACTCTGCACTACAGACTCAACATGTAAACTATCAATCAACATACGTTTGTGTAAATAATCAGTAGTTTGTGTATCTTTTCGGACGCACTAAACTGTATGAACTGGATACGTAAGCCGGTGTAGTGTCCAGTATTGCATACTGTAATATTTTAACAGAAATAGTATGGAATTCACTTACTATTGCTGGTATACTATTGTTTCCATTCGGAAATGAGTTTGTGCTGTGACTTGTGATGGTAAATCACTGATTCTTGGGAAGTTGGATTACACTGTTGCTGATCAAAGGCAGCAATGATCTCACAAGCAGAAGTATTTCTTATCTGCTTACTCGATTATTGATGGAATAGTCGGTAGAGTACAGTTTATGATTACTAATGCGGACAGATGTTTCTACTTAACACTGAGTGTGTGCTGTGTGATTATATAAGTCCCCTGAATGGTATAGTTGAATAGCCCAATTTAAGCTATAAAAATGTAGCTTTGTGGCCGGGTTGGCTCAGTGGGTAGAGCAGGTGCCCATATACTTTTCAAGGCTTATGCCTCGACGCAGAGGTCTAGGGTTCAAATCCGACCTGTGAGGATTTCATGTATGTCTAATACAGTAATACAGGGTTGAAAAAGCCCAAAAATTTATCTTTAAAATTGTCGCTTTTTCTGAAAAGAGAACGCCATTTTGTATTTACTAAAAAGCAAAAGTATTTCTTGTCTGATTACTCGATAAATTGATGTAATAATCGGTAGCGATTCCTAAAAGTATCGGTAGCTGCAGCTGTGTTGGAGACAGATGTGTCAACTTACCGCTGAGTTTGTGGCATGCGTTGTGCTGGTATATCTGATCCTTGACAATGATCAGTGATTGATGATTTGATGATCAAAGGCAGACATGATGTCACTTGGAATCTTAGATCTTAGAACAGGAAGTGATGTCACGCTCTGTTGACGGTTTTCTCAGAACCAGCCTCCATAGTTACTGTTGCTATGCCTGTCAGGAAGGGATGGAACTTTCAAAGTAAATTTCAAATAAAAACATGGATCTATTTTTTGTGAATCAATGTCACTCCATAGAAATAGAATGAACACATACATACATATAAGTTATATTATGTGTCGCTCCCACACAGATGAATATATAGGATTATATCAGCTAAATTGGGCCACTTTTTGGTAAATCGTTTGGGACAATAATACAATACCATATATGCCTTTTCCATGTGTTTATATGATTAATAATGACTGTTTTTGATAATTGTGTGTTGAAATTATGTAATAAAATATAATTATTTAGGCCCTACAGTTCTTGAAACATCAGCTGTGCCAACTTTTCAGGTAAAATGGGCCAGTCAAACTGCAAAGGAAAATAGTAATTTATTATCAATTTTAATTTTAAAACACAGTTGCTTATACAGCTACATACCATTTAAACTGCATTAAACAAACACATTCATGTACCATTAAAAAAAAAAAACATTTTGGGTGCAAACCCACATATTCAAGTGTACAATTAAAAAAAGGCCATTTTGGAACAGCATAGATCAGTGAACTGATGTCAGTGGTGTGTGTGTGTGTGTGTGTGTGTGTGTGTGTGAACAACACATTTAGAACGAATAAAATTACAAAAATTCACATTCAAAATTGATAACTGATATGTTTGTGTGTGATGATGAAAACATTTTTCAAACACAGTCGTTGCCAGTGAAACCATCGTCATCACAGACACCATTGTCTTCACCACAGCTCTCATGAAACCAGGCAGAACATGGATCACATGTGACCCTCCTCAGTAGCCTTATGGTCAGTTGGGTCACCATAGTGGGTGTTGCAGACTTTTCAAGGTGATTTGCTTCTCTTGCCCTGCTTTTTTCCCCTCCCTGTATTCATCTAAGGCCCCCTTCATCCTCTCCTCTTTCCACAGATCGTAGTTGTTTGGCCTTCCTTTCCCTCCCTGTTTTATCTTTGTATCCTTTCCTCTCTGGTCCTTGCGCCTCCTCCTCTTTTCTCTCTTTCTGTCTCCTCTCATTTCCTCTGCATTCCTTTCTCCTCACCTGTCTCCTCTGCTTGTCTCCTCTCTCATCCTTCCTCCTCCTCTCACTTCCTCTCTCTTTCCTTCTCCCTCTCTCCTCTCCTCTCGCTTCCTTCTCGTTTGCCATACTCACTGTAAATTAAATATCTACTACCATTATTACTGTTGGGGATGTCATGGTGAGTGTGTGTGTGTGTGTGTGTGTGCACACACACACACACACACACACACACACACACACACACACACACACACACACTCAAACACATGTGTATGTGTGTTTGTGAGTGACAGAGACGATGGCCCATTTTAGCTGAAACCATGTTGCCCATTTTACCTCAGTGGGTTAAGGTCAATTGAGCCGCCAAGAAAAACATCACTTTTTTAAAAAATATGTTCATATAGCAAACTAACAACATTATTTATGATTGATGCCATCAAGACAGATATTATGCATATTTTATTATGTGCGTGTTTTTTTTTTTTTAGAGATTTATCATCCTTATAATAGTTTAGTTAGATTTGGTATGCCAGGCTACTTACCATGCAGCTTTCTGGTGCAGTCTTGATTTTAATTATTGCCCCGCCCACCATAGCAACCATAAACCAATCAAATCACCTGTTACTTGTCAAGCACAGTTATGACAACAGTTTAAAATCCTTTGCAGTCATTGGCTCTAAATTCCAGAGGGGCTGGGACCCACAGACCTTAAATGGCCCATTTTACCTGATGGCCCATTTTACCTGATATCACCCTACATAAAAACGTATGCATGACTATCCAAAGAAATACTAAAAACATTTAGCAAATAAAGTATTTTTTCTTTTGTAGCAAAAATCTACTTTTTACAAACAAGTCTAACAATTCATGAATATCAGTCACATGCTCATCAAGCATCATCACGCTCTTTTTCCAACTGACTGTCGCCATCTTGAGTACCTACCGGCCGGGCGAGTACCAACCACCAACCATACCAACTGACAAGCAATAGCTAGCTAGGTAGCTTGCTACAATTTACAGCTTCGTACGGATACAGTAAAGAAAGACAACATTTCGCACCTCGACTGCCATGAAAAGAAACGCTACTTTCAAAAAATATCCTCGTTAGGATGTGATCCCTACTCGATACCCGATGCGTTCTTCCAGCCTCTGTCCGCTGCTACCGAACTACCAATCCTGGCATTCAATGACATTTACATTTACCTTATACATAATCCGTCGCCATACACTGGTGAAAGCCTCAAAGCGTACAAGAGTACCGAGGCATATCGGTACTTTGTTGCGGGCTGGGTCATTGACTCGAAGATATGGCATCTTCACAAGAAGAAGATGTTTCTCGTGAAAGGAAAGGTAAGTGTTCTTTTAACCCAACTTTGTAAACAGCTGTTAGCAGCTAGCATAACAACTCAAGGCTATCTAGACTAACTTCTAGCTGTTCTCTAGCATATGTCAGCACAAGGGGTAGCTAAATCATCAAAACAAACTACAAGAACGAATGCACACTTTGCAACAACAACAACAACAAAAAATAGCAAAGAAATGCTCGTTTTCTAAATGAGGGTTAGGGTTAGTGAATAAATAAATGAATGAATGAATAAATGAGAGGAGACAGAAAGAGAGAAAAGAGAGGAGGCGCAAGGACCAGAGAGGAAAGGATACAAAGATAAAACAGGGAGGGAAAGGAAGGCCAAACAACTACAATCTGTGGAAAGAGGAGAGGATGAAGGGGGCCTTAGATGAATACAGGGAGGGGAAAAAAGCAGGGCAAGAGAAGCAAATCACCTTGAAAAGTCTGCAACACCCACTATGGTGACCCACATGACCATAAGGCTACTGAGGAGGGTCACATGTGATCCATGTTCTGCCTGGTTTCATGAGAGCTGTGGTGAAGACAATGGTGTCTGTGATGACGATGGTTTCACCGGCAACGACTGTGTTTGAAAAATGTTTTCATCATCACACACAAACATATCAGTTATCAATTTTGAATGTGAATTTTTGTAATTTGCACATTTCGTTCTAAATGTGTTGTTCACACACACACACACACACACACACACACACACACACACACCACCGACATCAGTTCACTGATCTATGCTGTTCCAAAATAGCCTTTTTTTAATTGTACACTTGAATATGTGGGTTTGCACCCAAAATGTTTTTTTTTTTTAATGGTACATGAATGTGTTTGTTTAATGCAGTTTAAATGGTATGTGGCTGTATAAGCAACTGTGTTTTAAAATTAAAATTGATAATAAATTACTATTTTCCTTTGCAGTTTGACTGGCCCATTTTACCTGAAAAGTTGGCACAGCTGATGTTTCAAGAACTGTAGGGCCTAAATAATTATATTTTATTACATAATTTCAACACACAATTATCAAAAACAGTCATTATTAATCATATAAACACATGGAAAAGGCATATATGGTATTGTATTATTGTCCCAAACGATTTACCAAAAAGTGGCCCAATTTAGCTGATATAATCCTATATATTCATCTGTGTGGGAGCGACACATAATATAACTTATATGTATGTATGTGTTCATTCTATTTCTATGGAGTGACATTGATTCACAAAAAATAGATCCATGTTTTTATTTGAAATTTACTTTGAAAGTTCCATCCCTTCCTGACAGGCATAGCAACAGTAACTATGGAGGCTGGTTCTGAGAAAACCGTCAACAGAGCGTGACATCACTTCCTGTTCTAAGATCTAAGATTCCAAGTGACATCATGTCTGCCTTTGATCATCAAATCATCAATCACTGATCATTGTCAAGGATCAGATATACCAGCACAACGCATGCCACAAACTCAGCGGTAAGTTGACACATCTGTCTCCAACACAGCTGCAGCTACCGATACTTTTAGGAATCGCTACCGATTATTACATCAATTTATCGAGTAATCAGACAAGAAATACTTTTGCTTTTTAGTAAATAGAAAAACTAAATATACAAAATGGCGTTCTCTTTTCAGAAAAAGCGACAATTTTAAAGATAAATTTTTGGGCTTTTTCAACCCTGTATTACTGTATTAGACATACATGAAATCCTCACAGGTCGGATTTGAACCCTAGACCTCTGCGTCGAGGCATAAGCCTTGAAAAGTATATGGGCACCTGCTCTACCCACTGAGCCAACCCGGCCACAAAGCTACATTTTTATAGCTTAAATTGGGCTATTCAACTATACCATTCAGGGGACTTATATAATCACACAGCACACACTCAGTGTTAAGTAGAAACATCTGTCCGCATTAGTAATCATAAACTGTACTCTACCGACTATTCCATCAATAATCGAGTAAGCAGATAAGAAATACTTCTGCTTGTGAGATCATTACTGCTACGTATCCAGTTCATACAGTTCATACAGTTTAGTGCGTCCGAAAAGATACACAAACTACTGTTTGTTTACACAAACGTATGTTGATTGATAGTTTACATGTTGAGTCTGTAGTGCAGAGTTTGCTATTTCGGATGCGACCTGTGTTTCGTAGAAACATCTGTCTGCAGTATTTCTAATTTATTAACTATAACTATATTAATTATTATATAATATATTATATAACTATAATTAGTTACAAAACTAAAGAACATGGATATCGCATGTGCCATAGAAACGTTGGAGGAAGGAAAGGCAGAGTTACAGCAACTCAAAGTAGACAACCAGGCCTATGAAAATCTCCCCGAAGACCAACCGACCGTTGTTGATTGGAATGTAACACTAGCACTCCATAAAGAGGTTGAAAATCTAAAAAGAATTGTCTTCCATCAAAGGTATTTGATATCTAATTTAAAAAAAGAGTCTGAACGCCAGAAAAAAGCCTGTCACAGTAATATCGACAAGAAACATGAGGAGTCAGAGGACGCGTTTTCGACTACCGGTGACAATGAAATCCAGTCGGACAGCTCTTGTACGAGTGATAAGTCAAACTGTAAAGTCGTCAACCGATAGATCAGAAAATGACTTCCGCAATCAAGGCGATTCCGACACGAAAGACATCGAGAACAAGCAGGGGGAGTCAGATGATCAGTCGTCAATAGCATTGCGATTTGAACCACTGTCCATGTTTTTCCGACATGGACTAGCCAAGAAGGAACCCCAGAAATGACGTAAAGTTTAAAAAATCAAAGTCTTCGGGAGAACATTAGAGAAAGAGTGAAAGCCATGCATCCAGGCAACGGTCTGCCTCTAGACAAATCCTACAAATCAGTAAACTTTTGCCTTATGAATAAAGGAAGACTCCTCTACATTTATTTATCAAAAGGATTTTGAAAGGGACCCTAGGGTTTGATAGAGTCCCGCCCTAAAACATTCGACTAAGAGAGGGAGTCGGATAAAATAAACTCCCCCGGATCGAAAAATTCTCCAAAGCAAACGGAGTCCTCACAGTAAAGTCATGCAACAGGATGTCAGATGATTACTCACGAAATCAAAGTCATCTGAAAGGAAAGACATTGAAAGCAAGCAGGGTATCCTATACGTGGAGCCGTGACGCCCCCGATTTAATGATGAGCCACAAAATCACTCACAAAATGATCTCCCGATCAATCGCCTAGAAAATGAGAACAGTAGAGAAAGGCAGAAAGAGCTTCCCCCGCAGCTAGGCGAAATCCTCCCGAAAAGGCGTTCGGTTTTTAAGAGACTTAAGGGTTTCATCTCCCATGGGTTCAAGTCAAAAAGCAAAGGCGAGCCCAACAGAATAGGTGTCAAAACCAGCATGGCAACAGGTTGTTCTGACATGGACGGAGCCATTATGGACCTCCAAGAAAATAACCTGCTCCCAGTAAATAAAAACTCGCTCCAAGAAAATGACATGAATTTAAAAATCAAAGTCTTCGAGGAGAACACTAGTGAAAGGGAGACAGAGCTTCCAACGCAGGCAGAGGTCTGCGTTGGACAAATACTCAAAAATAAGCGTTCGGTTTTGAATAAAATGAGGGGTTTCTGCACACATGGATTCAAAAACATACTTAATTACACCCAAGAGTCCCACAGTAAAGTCATCAAGCAGGAGGAGTCAGAAAATGAGGTTTTTTTTGCCAGTGAGGATGAACCACAGCCAGGTTGTTCACACATGAATATCGATGGATGGGCAACCGAAAGGACCTATAAGACCTCTGAAGCCTGTCACAGTAAAGTCATTAAAGAGGAGAAGTCAGAGAAAGAATTTTCGACTACTAGTGACGATGAAATCCAGCCAGACAGCTCTCGTACGAGTGATAAGTCAAACGGTAATGTCAATTTCAATTTCAATAGCACCCAAGAGTCCCGCACTAAAAACATTAATACGAAGCAGAGGGAGTCGGATAAATTAAACTCCCACGGATCGAAAAATGTCTCCAAAAGAAAACGGGAGTCTCACAGTAAAGTCATGCAACAGGAGTCAGATGATGACTCAGAAATCAAAGGCGATTCTGAAAGGAAAGACATTGAAAGCAAGCAGGGTGAGTCCTATACCGTGGACGATGAAGCCCAACCTGATATGAATGATGAGCCACAAAATCACTCCGAAAACAAACGCCAGTCTCACAACATTGATCTCGATTGGGAGTGGTGGGAGTCGAATGATTTATTCGTTACCGATGGATCAAAAACGAACGCTAAAAGCAAAGCCGATTCCACCGATAACGGCATTGACTGGGAGTGGTTGGGGCTGGATGATAAGTTCAGTAATGTATATAGGTTCCTCCACGGCGAGTCCCTCAACGACATATACAAGAATCAGGGGGAATCGGATGAGAAGATGGCGACTACCGGTGACAACGAACGCCAGCCGGATAGCTCTGATGTGAATGGTGATGGCTAGACAGCCTACCTGGGAGGTGTCTCGAGTCTATAATCGGTATTCAGAGCCCAAACTATGATATGTGTGTTTCAGTAGATGGTATGTGATATACCATCTACTGAAACATACAACAAAGCTCTCTGATGTTCACCAATAGAAGAGTAGCTACATTTCTGTGTGGAGATGTTTTGGCCTTTGAGGCTACATTCACATTGCTACATTTTGGTTTAAAAACACCACTCTCATTCCCCCTGCTCTGGCGTTTCCCCCCTGCACTAGCATCTCAAACTCTCATTCCCCCTGCTCTGGCGTTTCCCCCTGCACTAGCATCTCAAACTCTCATTCCCCCTCCTCTGGCGTTTCCCCCTGCACTAGCATCTCAAACTCTCATTCCCCCTGCTCTGGCGTTTCCCCCTCTCATTCCCCCTGCTCTGGCGTTTCCCCCTGCTCTGGAATTTCAACCTCTCATTCCCCCTGCTCTGGCGTTTCCCCCTGCTCTGGCCTTTCTCCCTCTCATTCCCCCTGCTCTGGTGTTTCCCTCTCTCATTCCCCCTGCTCTGGCGTTTCCCTCTCTCATTCCCCCTGCTCTGGCGTTTCCCCCTCTCATTCCCCCTGCTCTGGCGTTTCCCCCTCTCATTCCCCCTGCTCTGGCGTTTTCCCCTCTCATTCCCCCTGCTCTGGCGTTTCCCCCTCTCATTCCCCCTGCTCTGGCGTTTCCCCCTCTCATTCCCCCTGCTCTGGCGTTTCCCTCTCTCATTCCCCCTGCTCTGGTGTTTCCCCCTCCCATTCCCCCTTCTCTGGCGTTCCCCCCTCTCATTCCCCCCTCTCATGGGCGTGTTAGTGTAAACAGAGATTTGTTCTTCTACTGGAGATAAATACACTTTTGGCCCAAAACAATGTAGCCTAAATCTCGTCGTGTTTGTGTGGGTTTACCCCGGGTGCTCCGGTTTCCTCCCACCATAAAGACAATGAAAATTCAAATAAAGAATAATAAAAAATTAAAAAAAATCCATATGCCTCTGTCGTATATTTCCACAAAAGGGAGACCATGTTTAAAAAAGTATTGGTTAATTTATTTGGTAATAGCATACATGTAAAACAATTGTCAAATAAGTAGAGTTAGATTAAGTATTAAGTGGCTGTGAATTTCCGGAGAAAAAAGAACCACGTGACGCACAAGTCAGCGTCTCCTCAGTGTGTTCTGAGGCACTTTTTTGGACCTCGGGGACCCGACTGATCAGTCCGACTGGCTTTACTGCCGACGGTCGGCCGTCTTTTTGGTGTGTCACCACCAGCCAAGCTGGCACGAGCCATCGTGACGTTAAAATGACGTAGATCTTTCCGGCGCGCCCGGATTCATAGCGCGTGACAAAGCGGAAACAGGAAGCATGGACGAGTTCAAGGACAACCGGATGCCAGGACTCTCAGAGTGACTGCAAGTCTCTCTTGTAAACTTACTGAGTTCTTTAATGGTGAATGAAAGGCTTGATCCAACCAAGCTCATCCAATCAAATCGAAGCATGGACGTCAATGCTGCTGCTGCCAGTTCTGCCGTTGTTTACCTTTTTCTTCTTCTTCTAGTCTGTAGAAAGATCAACGTCGGTAGCCTTTCCTCATTAGTGCCACCTCTGTTCAGGAGAAGACTGCAACTAGTGTCGCGACCACCAACGCGGGTATAAACAGTTACGGCGATCCCATGACGTCACATTTGCTCTCAACAGCTGGGCTGCGGCTACTGTATAACAGCCTTAAGTCTGTGCTACCAACATTGCCATCTTGAGTTCAGCTTGCGTCACGTTTTCTGCCTCTCCTTTCGTGATGGATGAAATCGCCTGTGTGCCCTTATGTGCCTCTTCTGCGTGATGGTGCCGCTGTGTTTAAATGTGCTGGGTAATGTAATTTTTCCCGCCGTTCGCTACCTTAAAATCAGTGCGACACACCTTACAAAAAGCGTGTAGGTTGTCGATATGATTTGATAAGATCCATGTAATTTGTTGCGCCCAACACTGTTGAAATTTACAGCTACATTTCAATTTCTTTACGGGAACACCGCCTTCACCTGCCATTTTTATCGGCTTCCTTTTGGGTCTGAACTTTCCACGAAGCTTGCGCAGAGATCAACTGCGCAACTGGGTTATAGGTTGCCAGGTTGAGGGTTATAGGTTGCCAGGTTGAGGGTTATAGGTTGCCAGGTTGAGGGTTATAGGTTGCCTAGGTTATAGGTTCTGTTTTTTGGACATTTTGTTGTTTTTGCCTGGTGTTTTTTAATTTTTTTTCATCATTTTTGCCTGCTTTTTTCCAGCATTTCTGACACTTTTCCCAAAGTCTAGGCGCTTATTTCGACGTCCCATATTTCCGATATAAAAAAACTTTTAAAACAGGTCAAATTTGACCCGAGAACAACATGTGGGTTAATGCTTCATCCACACAAAACACGTTGCCTCGTCACATGAGTGACAGCTTTAATCAGCTTGTTTTCTGTGAACGATGTGGGGAGGGGGTTAATGCGGATTTAGCAAGCTAACGTTAGCCAACTAACGTGTCGTCCAGTGACTGGCTGGCTTGCTGGTTCCGTGCTTTAATGCTGCATTAGTTACAGGCAATGAGCTGAACGGCGGGCTGGGTCAAATGTTAGCGGTCCCCTGAACCCGTTGCCGTTGGGTCAAACTGTCCCTCCTCCTAACTTCCCGCGGCACCGAGAATGTCTTACGAGCTGCGTCGAGCGCTTTGCATTGACTGTATAAAAAGCTCGGGTGGCTCTCCTCCCATCGAGATGCGACACAGTTTACAGCCCCACTGACGCATATCATCATCATGACAACTAACAACAATCGCCATTTTGTTGTGTACCAATCAAATGATCACAGCAAACAGTTCAATGGCCTTTCAATCCATTTTATTTCTAAGGTTGGCATACTGTTCCTGTCCTGCAGATCTCCTTTTCATGACATAAACAAGAAGAGAAAGTCAACAGAGCAGCTCTGATGAAGTCTATCCATGACGTTCCACTTCCAGGATTTCTCCGGTGCCACCGGAAATTCGACCGGATGTCCGTCCAACCTGATCTCACAGAATTCCATGAAATGAACACGGCCCCTTAAGTCAAGGAAAAGGTCGTGGGTGGGCTTACGGTTCCTTGACACGTGGGAAGAACAGGACGGTTGGGTTCAGGAAAAGGTCGTGGGTGGGCTTATTCAATTCAATTCAATTCAATTTTATTTATAGTATCCAATTATAACAAGAGTTATCTCGAGACACTTTACAGATAGAGTAGGTCTAGACCACACTCTATAATTTATAAAGCCCCAACAATTCAAGTAGTTCCCCCAAGAGCAAGCATTCAGTGCAACAGTGGCGAGGAAAAACTCCCTTTTAGGAAGAAACCTGGGACAGACCCAGGCTCTTGGTAGGTGGTGTCTGACGGTGCCGGTTGGGGATGTGATGAACAGTGGAAATAATAGTCACAATAAAGTTAAAGCCCATGTTGCAGGGTTTATTTTCTAATGAATTTGTGCAATTTGCTTTTTGGTAATAAACATTTAAACTGTTACCCAACAACATCAAATACAATGGTTATCACAAAACGGAATAAAATACGAAAAAGTAGTACTATTTTACAGCGGTTTGCAATGATTCTCTTTTCCCCCACGATGCATTGCACTACGTCACGTTGGGGAGACGACAGACCGTCTCTGTTCACTGTCTATATGGTCTCCGTCTGTGTCATGTGTATAATAATATTGGAGGGAAAGTGAAACACAGCTTGGACGGGGATGCTGTTCGGCTTTTCACAAGTTTAGACAGCTAGCTACGCCGACGTTTGCTAACAGCGTTAGCCTAGACTGCTAGTTAGGTAAATATTACGACTGCCTTCGGAGTTTCCCATATCTGCGTCCACGTTATCAACATAAGACATGTGGCGTTAGTGCTCCTTTTGTACCATAATTTTATTGAATGAAATGTAAAGCTTCGCTCCTACGAGATGGCTGGGTTTTTGTTAGCTACATACAAAGCTAACTGGCTATAGTTAGCCTGTATGCTAGCAGAATTAGCTAACGTTGCGTAACCAGCCAGCAACTTCGGCAATCGGTAGTAGTTTCGGTAAGCTAACCACGACAGTATTGTCGCCCACAATCAACCTCTGCTGCTAAAAGCAGTCAATCTGCAGTGATGCTTGAAATAGAGATGCTTGTGGATTTGTTAGCTGTCGTGGTTAGCTTGCCGGAACTACTACCGAAGCTGCTGGCTGGATACGCAATGTTAGCTAATTCTGCTAGCACAGGCTAACTATAGCCAGTTAACTTTGTGTGTAACGTAGCTAACAAAAACCCACCCATCTCGTAGGAGTGAAGCTTAACATTTCATTCAATACAATTATGGTACAAAAGGAGCACTAACGCCACATGTCTTATGTTGACAACGTGGACGCAGATATAGGAAACAACGAAGGCAGTCGTAATATTTACCTAGCCGTCGAGGCTAACGCTGTTGCGATAACGTTAGCAAAACTTCGGCGTAGCTTTAGCTAGCTGTCTAAACTTGTGAAAAACCGAACAGCATCCCCATTCAAGTAATAAATGAACACTAGCTATGCAAATATGTTGTTACTGGAGCTAGTAGGGTCCATCAAAACGTGAGATATCTAATCGAAAATGTGTTTACAACGTCGGGGGATTTCACAGGTAGGACTGACTGGCAAGTTAGCTCATAGCTAGCATGATGCCTTCTATTTCTAGATCTAGCTAGATTACCGGTACTTATCTGAACTAGCTAACGACATGATCACTGTCACTAAATATAAAGAAAACATTGACTTTCACTCGGTGCTATTCACTGACAGTAAAAACACCTCTTCCACCTCTTCCTCATCCCAGTCAGTCACCATAGTTCTAGTACTAGGCTGAGGCACGTCTCCCCAACGTGACGTCATCACCGAATTGTGTTAAAAAACCCACTAAACGACTAAAACGGCGAAAACTGGCCTTTAACACTATTTGGTGACATTTTTAACAATGATATACATATGTTGAGTACTTTATGTACCCATTAATCAACAGTGGTGGTTAACCTGCAACATGGCCTTTAATGGAACAGTGAGTAATAGTTAATGTCCTAGCAGGGCACTGCAGGGCGTTGCAGTATGTGGCGTGGCACAGCAGGGCATGGCTGGATGTAGCAGGTTCAGCAGGACGCAGCAGGGCACCGTGGAGCGTAGCAGGGTGAGCTGAAGCAGGACCACGACGACAGCTGAAACCAAGTTCTAGGTGCCATCCAGATCCAACGTGATCCAATCCAATGGTTCCTTGACACACGGGAAGAAAAGCGACTTTACGAAACTTGACATGCGGGACACAAACCCCGCTCTCTTGGATGAAAGTCCTGTGTTTGACCCATCCACCCCCCCAACCAACCTCCTTACGCGGAATTTTGGCCTTACATACTACTTGCTATCTCTTAATGCTACGTCATCTTCTCATTGACTTTACATTGGCATTGTTTTCCGTGGTGGCCACACGTTTTTTTCACACATTCCATGCCACCACCACGTAATGCGCTGTTAACAATTCGTGATCATTTCACGGAATTCTGTGCAACCAGGCCGGATGTCCGTCCCCTTCCTCTGTCTCTGTGTTGGCGTTCTAACCTCTGGTGGGTTTCTGAGGACTATGGTTAACTGCTCCTCAGATCTCTGCAGGGTAAACTGCATAACTATCAGTTTAATAGTTATGAATTATATTGTGTAACGGTAGAAAGGAAATATTTGAATTGATGAAATTACATTCTGAACATTAGGCTATATTGTATGTTAAAAGCTAGCATAGAATTGATTAGTCTGTCTTTGTATGTTACAGTTTCACACTTTCCTTGCAACGTCATTAAACCTGTGGACGTGGGAACGACTGTCTTCAGAGTCTTGATGTTAGGAGAGAGTTTAGCTGGCTGTCAGTGTATAGAGCAATACCGAAGACGGCACAATCACTGTGGCTCCGTCCGGAGTTAGTGATTGGCTTAAAGAAATGCCAATGAACTTGAAATCTGACCTGCTGCAATGCAAACCAGTTAAATATAAAAGCTTGTTATTATAAAACATGTTCTGACTGTTCTGGTTTTACTGGCGTAATGATGGGTTATTGATTCGTCTGTAATCAATCAAAGGTTCTCTGTGTTTCAGTCTCCGCTGCTAGACCAGAGGGGAGAGCTCAGGTCGGTGGACATCTTTGTTTTAACCTGTAATTATCACATTGGAAGAAAAATGTCCATGTGGACTAATTCTGTGTGAAAGGTCTTTGATCCTGATGGGTTAGATCTGGACACACATTTGTTTCTAATAGAGAGAGTGGGAACAGGTTATTCAATTATTTTTCTCCCGTATTTCTCATGTTTTATGTAACAAAATGCATTCCTTCCAGAAAAATGTGGAGTTTTTTTGTGATTGTTGCGGGCAAAAATCCTTGATTATGTGGCACGTTTTCTTAATAAATGCGATGGAATATGCGGGATATTTATGCAAATTTATGTGATGAAATTGCGGGAACTTGCAAAAACTGCGGTTTCATCGTGGCTTCATCGCGGGGTTTGCAGCTTTTCGATGATGTTCACGTCGTGTAATTACGTCACTTCATAACGTTCGCATGGCAACAGGGGAAAACGGCTGCTCTTGTGTGAAGTAAACGCAACATTTTTCAACTTTCTGCTAAGATATGTGTGACTTTTTTGCAACGAAAATGCGGGGATTATGAAATCATGCAAGCCCTGCATATTTTGCGCGGAAATCTGCAATTTATGCAGCGAAAGTGCGGCGTATTTGAAAAAATGCGTCCCCCGCATAAATATGCAGACTTTGGCAGATTATGCATTGAATTATGCGATCGCATAATCACGTTTTTCTGGAGGGACTGAAAATGAAAAAAAAATCGGTGCCATGTCATTTCTCCAACGGTCTCAATAACCTGAAAAATTCCCTTCGGTCCTACAGCCCACTAGTCCAACGTCCACCAGCGATATTACAAATCCCACTATGGCCACGCCAAGACCCGCCCTTCAATAGCATTCATTGGCCAGGCGTCCATGCTTACACAAGGTCACGTAACCCCATTTGTACAGGTCCTATCCCCTGACCAATCAGCTATCCTAACCTTAAAGGAGAATTCCGGTCATTTCAACACGTAGCTCTGTTGTTTGGAAATTTGGAGTGCTGGCAGTAGCAAAAAAACCCTGAAAACAATCGGTGCTGCCTACACCGTGTTATCCCCCTGCTAGCATTAGCACCCAACAGGCTTAAACAGGGCAAGTTTTAAACGTGTTTTAAGCCTCTAAACATAATCAAAATGTCATTACAAGTGCCTCCCCATGTGCAGTGATTCCTTCTGAGTGAACTCAGTGAATCTGACTGCAGTCGATGTGACAGAAAGGCATAAAAATTGTGTTAATCCAGCCAGTGCACATACCTCTGTTTATTTCCTGTTTTCCGGTCAAGTCCACATTAGTTGATTGTCAAACTCATACAATCCAATATTCCAGTCAAATTTGCTGTGTTCCCTCGGAAGGAATCACTGCACATGGGGAGGCTCTTGTAATGACATTTCGACCATGTTTAGAGGCTAAAAACATGTTTAAAACTTGCCCTGTTTAAGCCTGTTGGGTGCTAACGCTAGCAGGGGGATAACACGGTGTAGGCAGCACCGATTGGTTTAGTTTTCCTCGCTACTGACAGCACTCAAAATTTCCAAACAACAGAGCTACGTGTTGAAATCGACCGGAATTCTCCTTTAACCACTCGAGGTCAAATCCCTAACCCCAACCAATCGAGCTGCCTTGTAGGGCGGGTCTTGGCGTGGCCATAGTGGGATTCGTAATTTCGCCACCAAAGGGACGCCAGACTAGTGGGCTGTGGGACCAAAGGGAATTTTTCGGGTTATTGAGAGGTCAGAACAATGGAGTGTCGGAGAATTGGAGCACATTTGTGCACCAAGGCTAATGACCGCTGGTAGGAACTATTTCACAGATACTTATGAAGTTACTTATAAAGGTCTAACTTCCAACATCCTCTGCAAAAATCCAGAATGAAGGTTCAGTTTTTTAAAGACGTTCTGAATTAACTTTATTCAACTTTTTTTTAATGATAGCTGTTTCTAATATTCGACTGAAGTATTCTGAAATGATTTCAGACATCAGTGATGATTCTGTATCTGTGTGATATATTCTCTCTGTTTGTGTTTCTGTGTGTCTCAGGCCTGAGGATTTCGGAGCAATTCGGGAGTTATCCATGAACCCCATCGGAGACAGAATCATCAGTGCCTTTTTCTCTCCAGGGTGCAGCAAGCTTGCTAATGTTACCCCATTTTTATACTGGATTAGATCAGATAATGAAATGACAACAATGTTTACATTCAGCCCGGTCTCACGGCAGTTTGTGCAAATGTCACGTTATTTTTAATCTATTGATTCGTGTTCACGAGGACGTTTTTCTTGTTTTTTACGTGGTGGCCAGCACGAAAATGTGAAGTAATGTATTTCAATGGGAAGCATATTTCATGGTCACAGCATGAAAACGGTAGGGAGTAGTATAAAGAGCCGAAAATTTGCGTAGGGAGGGAGGCCGGGGGGGTGGATGGGTCAAACAATACAGGACTTTCACCCGGGCGAGCGGGGATCGTGTCCTGCATGTGGCGTTTAGTTTCCCGTAGTCTTCCTAATCGCAACCATCCAGTTATTGTCGCGCGTCCCCAGCATCCGTCCCCAGCGGCCGTCTCCCGGCGTGTGAGGCGCCCTTTCCCCGTAATGTTTTTCCTAAACCCAACCTCCGCCATTCCTTTATTGTCGCACATCCCCCGCGGCTAACTCCCGGCATATGGGGCGTCCTTTTCAGCTGTCTCCCGGCGTGTGAGGCGTCCTTTCCCCGTAGGGTATTTCGTGCTGGCCACCACCTAAAAAACGAGAAAAACGTCCTTTATTATGAACACTGATTAAGTTGCAAAGCACAGCATAGTGTAAACCACCACAGAGAACATGATTTAATTTTTGTTTTGTTGTTTTTCAATCATGAAACTGCCTGAACTAACGATGCATAAATCAGAAGATAAAGTCAGTACTTTTGTGAACACAGAAACTTTTAATCCTTCACACGACAAACTGTAACACAACTGGAGTTATGAGAGCAGTTTGTAGTCCATCCTGTGTTTGTTAGTCACGTTGAACAGGAAACAGGAAACATTACTCATTACTCTTTCCGCTCTCTTTCTCCAGAAAGGAAACGGTGGACTTTGCCTCCTTTGTTCGGATTCTGGCTCATTTTCATCCCACAGAAACAAGCCGATCCAGAGACGGAGTACAGCCGGAGCCGGCCAACAGCAGGACCAGGAAACTCAAATGTTAGTCCACTTTGGTTTGTTCTGCTTCAGCTTTTCATTTCTACTTGGTGAGATGTGATCCACTAATGCCAGTCCCTCTGTCTGTCTGTGTGTTCAGTTGCTTTCCAGTTGTATGATCAGGACAGAGATGGAAAGATTTCGCGAGAAGAGCTTCTTCAGGTCTGTTAAACTCATAACTGTACGCGCCGCCGACTTGATCTTCTAAAGATACAGGAAGTCGTTCATTTTCAATGGAAGCTGCTTCTCTCAGCTGCAAGGAGCGGCAAATCTGTGTTCCGCGTTTTGGGCCGTTTTGAGCGTTTTGAGCGACCAGAGCGTCAATCAGAAAGTTGAAAGTAGGTCAACTTTATGGTAATGAGCTATGACACGGTTCAGCGGCAACCAATCAGAATATAGACGTCCTTCACGCTGGCTGATTCCCAGAGAAACATACGATGTAAACTTTGGTTCCTACCAAAACATTAGTTCAGAGAAAAAGGAGGAAAAGCTCATCATGGCCGTTGCTTGGTTCCCTATCATTTATGATATTTGCGTATAGGGACCAGTTAACGTTACCTGCTGGTCACATGGTCTCTAAACAGTCCGCTCACGGTCAAGTCCTGCACGGATCAACAGCTGACGGCTGCTCGCTCTGCCTGCACGCTGCTGCGGTTCAGCGGCTAACGAGCGAGCTAACTGCTAACAGACACCGCTGCGACCAACAACCAATACACATTCTGTCATTATGTACGTAATTTATAAAAGTGCAGTGGCTGCTTGATCTTTTTCCATGATGAACATAGAAAGCTGCTACGTCAGAGTGGCCGAAGCCTCAAACAGCTTCCCCGGACTTTTGGACAAGCGTCCTTTACCGGGCGGCCAGAGCTTCTTTGCAGCTCAAGTCGGCGGCGGTGTGTATGTACAGTAACTGTATATCTGCACACCTCTCTAAATACACAAGTAGTATATAATGCACAGTAATGCGCGTGCACGTGTGTGTAGTGGCACGCGCATGTCTTTCTAGCGTTTTGATTGGTCGTACCTCCGTGCACGTCTTCCGTGCACACTAACGTAATGACGTCATCGCTTCTTTACGTTCGCGGAGCGGTCGTGTCTCTAGTGGCCGATTCTGGGAGTGCATCTCGCGGGGGCGTAATGACGTCGCTTACGTAGTGTGAGTCATCATCATTTACATTTGTAAAAACATCTGATAGACCAATGGCTAGCTGTTAAGAGGGGTTTGCTATTGGTGACTTGTAAAAACGCCCTACAGGGGTGTGGTTTGTGGTGTTTAAAAACCCTTGTTTCAAGGCGGTCTGATCACTTTTTTATCCTCCGTTTTTAGCTAGTCTGTTAGCTAGCTTGTTACCACGTTTTCCCTAACAAAGGCTTCTGGAGATTTTGCTTTTTAATTCTTTCTGTTAGAAAAGAAAAAGAGACGGCATTTTTTCAGCTATGTCTTTCTACGCATTTGGACAACAATCCGGATCATCTGGTGTCGAAGAAGGTGAGACAGCTAGAACAGACCCCACTACATTTGGTTTGAGCCATGTCCATCGAAAAGAGTCATTGCGAAGCGGTGAGACTAATACTGGAGCAACATTCGTGTTTTCTGTCCTTTAAACATCTCAAGGCTGACGAGGGCCGAATCCTTGGAGTAACAGAAACCGTTTTGTACGAGTTGAAAACGGCTGAAGATGTCACGACTAAAATCAAGGCTATGTATGACGCTTTTGTAGGTGATGATGCAGTTAAAATAGCCGAAATTAGAGAGATTGGGGACTATTGGAGTAATCTATATGCTAGAAAAAACTAACAGGGTGAAAATATGGGGAATTGTTTATGCCTGTTGTATAACCATATCAGTGAGCGATATCACATATCGCATGTATCTGGTATACTAGATCAGGCTATTGCTAATAACGTGAATGATGTTACAAAATACCAATGTAAGAGTGTTAATGTAGACCATACAGCTGTTTGTAGGTTAGAAAAATTGATGGTGATTGTAAGAAGACAACATACCACCCCTCCTTGGGAGGATCTGTTGCAGATGTTATTATCCGTGTTAATGACACGAGAGAGTATAGTGGAAACTTTTTGTGATGTCATAGCTAACATTACACACGATTTTAAGATGTTGAAAGTTTATCACCTACTGGTTATGTATACAATGCTTGTAGATACAGTGAGCTTGTATGTGAAAGAAAAACCCTATAACGACGTCTTACAGGATTTGCAAAAACTACATATATTCATAATCAGTAAAAGCAATGTATCCGAATTAGTAAAGATGCTATCTGTGCTAGAAGCTGTTTCACTGTCTTCATGACGGACATGTGTATGAATGTGGTTGTGTGTTTTTGTAAAAATAAAAAGGAAGACATAACGCTGTTGTGGTCACATGTTTTTAAATGAATCATGGAGAAGGTTATGCAAAAAATATACTATGACCCGTCCCACCCAGGGGGGTTAGGAGGTGTACACAAGCTTCGTGATTCCGTCAAAGCATGTACGGGCTTGTCCCCATCGATCCCCACGGTTAAAAAGTTTCTGTTGAGGCAAGATCCCTACACTCTACACGCCCCTGTCTTGAAACATTTCCCCAGAAATAGAGTGATTGTTAATGGTATCGACAAACAATTTCAGGCTGATTTGGTCGATATGACGGAATATTCTACGGAAAACGATAATGTGAAATATTTATTGACATGCATTGATGTGTTTTCTAAATATGCCTGGGTAATAGGTCTTAAAAATAAAACGGGTCCCATTGTCACAAGTGCCTTTAAAGAAATACTGGAACAAGGACGCACACCTCTGAAACTTCAAACAGACGCTGGAAAATAATGTTATAATAAGGTTTTTCAAAAATTGATGACTCTACATAAAATTCACCATTTTTCCACATCGAACGAAACAAAAGCAAGTGTTGTTGAGCGTTTCAATCGGACTTTCAAAACCAGGATGTGGAGATATTTAACGGCTGTTAATTCACGTCGATATATTGATGTGCTACAAGATATGGTTACCGCTTACAACTCTGCATACCATAGCTCAATAAAAATGGCACCGTCCTCTGTGTGTAAAGACAATGAGAAAACAGTCTTCAACACTCTGTACAAACTGAAACCCCAGGCAATGGTGATGTTTAAATTTCAGACGGGGGACACCGTTAGGATATCAAAGCACAGAGGCTTGTTTCGTAAAGGTTACGAACAATCTTTTACAGACGAGTTTTTTTACAATATCAAAACGTATAGGCAGGACTCCTCCTGTTTATATACTAAAAGACAATAGTGGGGAGACATTGACAGGTACCTTTTACGAAGCAGAGTTACAGGCTGTAATTGTAGACAAAAACAAAGTGTTTAAAATTGAGAAAGTACTGGCTAGAAAGAAAACAGGTCGTAAAAATCTAGTACTTGTGAAATGGTTAGGATGGCCAGAGAAATTCAATTCATGGATCTCTGAAAAAGACATAGTTGATGTACGATAAAAGAGAGGGGTCAGTCTCTTAAACTAGTCATTGTGACTTGTTAGTGAAAGGGGGCCGGAGCTATGAATAAGAACGGATTTTTTGTTACGCTGCCTAGTAATGCCTCACCAATAGTTTATCCTAATAATAAGATTTGGCAGTACAGAACAAAATTGGCAAAACCGCTAATATTACATCAACCGTATGAAGTGGGTCTTATCGAAATACAATATCCCAGGGTCTGGAATGGTTTCACGGAGAACGAAGCCAAGGTTGAATTCTTCGACACAAAAACAAAACTGATCAACAAGCTAAGGCTAACAGTTGGATCTTATAATACGATCGACAGCATTGTTAAAGAAAATAATATGAAATGTGCGTCTAACCCAATCCTAGCCCACATAACTATGAGTCACAACAATATCACTAATAAGATATTTTTCACGGGTGGTGATGGGTGGCATATTGTATTTAAAGGACGTTTGGCCGAAATTCTAGGGTTCATTCCAGACACGGTGTTTGAAATACACGTTGGTCCCCATTTAAAATGTATAGCACCACACCCTGCTGACATTCATGGGGGACGTTATAATATATTTATTTATAGTGACATTGTGGACTACCAGTTAGTCGGAGATAGTCATGTACCCCTACTACGCTGTATAAATATCTCTGATGAGAACAAACGTATGCCCACTCTGAGTTACGACAGCCCTCACTACACATCGCTGTTACACTCCACTATTACTGACATTCAAATAGATCTACGGGACGATCAAAATCACCATATCCCTTTCTCATACGGAAAAGTAATTGTCAAACTACATTTTAGACCTGTGAAACAGCATTAAAAATGATGCGGAAAGCGTACATGGCGGATGATGGAAAGTATATGTCTTATTATATGAATCAAGCCGGTGGAGAGTTACAGGGCTTTATAGGCTCCAGTACGCAGTATGGTCAGGGTCTAGGAGGTGTATTCCGAAATCTTTTTCGAATGGCTGTTCCTCTTTTAAAAAAGGGTTTTAATATAGCCAAACCTCATCTGAAAACAGCTGCCAGTAGTATTATAGGAGATGTGGTGACTAATGTCAGGAACGCCGTTGCATCCAGACAGCAGGGAAAAGGTCTCGTGGTGTACAGACGCAGAGCATTAAAAAGAACCCCCTCAGGATGTGGGCGTAACCAATCTGTGAACAAAAAGAATAAAAACACAAGCAAAAAACGAAGGGTCGTCAAAAAGAAGACAGCTGTCCAAAGACGCAGAGCACCGAACCGACGCTCTTGTTCCTGACAAAAGACATATTTTAGATTAATTTTAAGGAATTAATCATGGCATACATTCATAATCAGTCCGAAGAGTGTGTGAAAACAGAACTCGACTTGTT
Organism: Sander lucioperca; assembly: GCF_008315115.2. Lineage (NCBI taxonomy): Eukaryota > Metazoa > Chordata > Actinopteri > Perciformes > Percidae > Sander > Sander lucioperca. The sequence continues at coordinate 14,668,504 of NC_050177.1, forward strand.
CACGGTACCTTTCACGCAAACATCTATCGAAAAATCAACATTTGTAGAAATACCTCCGATGTCAGCTCTAACAGACCAAGGGCCTATTGAATTTTTTATTTCGGCTAGTGGAGAGGATTATCTAGACCTTAACGATTCGTACTTGTACACACGTGTAAGGATTACAAACCCTGATGGCACATTGTTGGCTAATGCTGCTGATGTAGGTTTTATAAACTATCCAGGATGCAGTCTTTTTTCGCAAGTAGATATAATGTTGGGTGATAGACTGATCACCCAGTCTTCAAATACGTACCCCTATCGGGGAATTATAGAATGTTTGCTTAACTATGTAAAGGACACATTGGACACACAATTTAGCACAGGGCTATTTTGTAAGGACACATCTGGTAAAATGGATGAGACTTCTATCAATGGCGATAATTTGGGGTTAGAGCAAAGGGGCTCCTACACATCTGAAAGCCGTATTGTGGAATTAATATCGCCCGTACATGCTGATTTGTTTTTTCAGATGGCAGAACCATTAGATACAGCGTTCAGGGAAGGTGAGGGCTGAACAGAGGTATGGCGGGACCTTTTGGGTGGGAAGCCTTCTGGGGTTCTCTTTTCAACCTAAACATTACATTACATTATCAGAAAAGCCTTTTTAAAAAATACAACACACTATTTTACTGCTTTTCTTTTCAACTCACCTCAACAGCTCTCTTCTTAGATCTCTTCTTTGGCTTACGTAGACATTCGTTTAGGATCCACGGTGGAAACTGCGTGAAATCCCCCTCCTCAGATGCCAAATGCAAAGTCACTAGGTCTGAGACCGCCTTTAGTTGCTGAAACAAAAGGACAATCCGTTTTAACAATGTATACATTATATCAAAATATTTTAAAATAGTAAATATAGTCGGTTGGATACAAGGGGTTTTCTTACCTCGGCGTCAGCGGCAGAACCATTAGATACCGCGTTCAGGGAAGGCGAGTGTTGAACAAAGGTAAGGCGTGTCCTTTTGGGCGGGAAGCCTTCTTGGCTTGTCTTTTCAACCTAAACATTACATTACATTATCAGAAAAGCCTTTTTAAAAAATAAAACACACTATTTTACTGTTTTTCTTTTCAACTCACCTCAACAGCTCTCTTCTTATGCTTAAGATTGCTATCCTTCGACCGGATCCTTTGTTCCCCGGGGGATTGTCTAGACACAGTACCTAATGACGCAAGCTAGATAAAATATATGCCCCAAAATCGTTTTAATTCATGAATGGCTGAATGCTTTAAATATCTTACAATATGCTTAAACAGAAGATATGCTTTTTAAAAGGTACTTACCACATGTATGCATAGCTGCAAAAAACGAAGTCTCTTTCTTTCAAACAAAAATAATTAAAAAGCAAAAAACTCCAAAGGGCTTTGTTGAGGAAGGCTGTGAAAAACGAGGTAAAAAGTTAGCCAGTAGACTAGCTAAAATGCTTTGTTAAAAAAGTGAGCCGTGCACCTTGAAACACGAGGTTTAACCCCTACAAGACACACCCCTGCAGGGCGTATTTACAAGTCACCAATAGCAAAACCCCATTTTTTAAAAGATCTAACGACCGTTTTTTATTTTAACACCTTTTTACTAGCGTCATAAGGGACAACCTCCAACAGCCTTTTTTAAATTCATAAATGACTGAATGCATTAAATATCTTACAAAATGCATTAAATACCTTACAATATGCTTAAACAGAAGCTATGGTTTTTAAAAAAAAGACTTACCCCTTGTAGATGTTGATGAAAAAATGCCGTCTCTTTTTCTTTCAAACAAACAATTAAAAAAACAATATCTCCAAAGGGCTTTGTTAGGGAAAAAAACGTGGTAACAAAGCTAGCTAACAGACTAGCTAAAAAACGGAGGAAAAGAATTGAAAAAAATAACAACACAGGCTGGCTTTGTTAGGGAAAAAACGTGGTAACAAAGCTGACTAACAGACTAGGTAAAAACGGAGGATAGAAAAGTGAATAAGATAGCAGGTAAAAGGTCGCTATTAAAACGTTGTAATGCGCATTGCTGGAAAAATGCCGTCTCTTCGCATTGCTGGAAAAATGCCGTCTCTTTTTCTTTCAATCAGAATGAATTAAAAAGCAAAATATCCGGAAACCTTTGTTAGGAGGGAAAAAACGAGGTAACAAGCTAGCTAGCAGACCACGAGCTGTGTGCCCAGTCTCAACCGCAAAGAAATTGGTCAACGGCTATCCACAGGTTTGACCGCGAGACTCGCGAGACTCGCCCACAGAATCGGCCGCTAGAGACACCCCCCCCCCCGCAGTGCGAACGTAAGGCTGCAGCAACGTCATTACGACCGCGAGATGCGCTCCCTGCATCGGACACTAGAGTCATGGACGAGCCGGTAACGTAAGGATGCGCTACCCAGAATCGGCCGCTAGAGACACACTCGCTCCGCGAACGTAAGGATGCGATGACGTCATTACGACCGCGAGATGCGCTCCCTGCATCGGCCGCTAGAGACACAGCCGAGCCGGTAACGTAAGGATGCACTACCCAGAATTGGCCGCTAGAGGAAGACGTGCACGGAGATTCGACCAATCAGAACGCTAGAAAGACAGGCGCGTGCCACTAAAACACACGTGCACGCGCATTACTGCCAGGTATACACGTGCACGCGCATTACTGCCATGTATATACTACTAAAACCTGTTTGTGTTTCACTTATTATCTCATGAAGACCTCTTTTTAATCGTTTAGCAAAAACTTATGATACAATTTTGTAGTCGATATTTAAGAGCGTAATAGGTCTCCAATTTTATATCAATAAGTGATCTTTATCAGGTTTAGGGAGAAGACATATTAAACCTTGCTTCATACTTGTGGACATTTCCTTTTTTAAAGTGCATTCTTTGAATAAATCAAATAGAGGATTTTCAATAGTTTCCCAAAAATGCAAATAAAATTCGACTGAAAGCCCATCATTACCCGGAGATTTCCCTTTTTTCATTGAGCTAACAGCCTCTGAGATTTCCACTTTAGTAATGGGACGTCCGCAGTCCATTTTAAATTGTTCAGATATAGTTGGTGTAAATGCTTTAACTGACTCGATAAATCTATCACATTCATCAAACTGTTTTGATTCATCTTACGATTCCGCTTCTCTAAAGCAAAGAAGTAACTTGAATTTCTGTCCCCTTGTTCCAACCATTTTGCTCGAGACCTTACAAATGCCCCTTTAGCCATTTCAATATACATATTATCTATTTCCTCTTTTAATTTTTTCAACGTTATTTCTTCTTCCTCTGAAAGATTATCCTTACTCATTAAAACATTCAATTTATCCATAATATTTATTTTTTTAGCTAAGTTATTTTTTTTTAATTACTTTTCTTCGTTTAATTGCTATTTCTCTAATTTTGAACTTGAAATATTCCCATTTTTGTATGTGATTCCCTTCGTTTCCCAAATATGCTTTTGGCTGTTTTTTTTGACTGAATAACAAAACTCATCATCTTTTAATAAATTATTATTTAGTTTCCAATAACCACGTATATTACCATTTTGTTGTTTTGTTCCTACTAAGTGGATTGAAATTAATTGATGATCAGAAAGTGGGGCATAGCTATGTAATGATTCTGACACAAATTGCAGACAAGAGGGAGATATAAGCCATAGATCAACTCTAGACTGTAAGGACCTGCTGACGTTGCTCCATGTAAATTCCTTAATGTCAGGGTTTAAAAAAGCCAAATATCTATAACTGCCAGTTGTTCACAAATAT
>NC_050177.1:14677262-14722262 GCF_008315115.2 Sander lucioperca
TGTTAGAATTGGCAGAAGATGTGGACCCAAACGCAGGGAGAGGGCAGGCAGAAGGTTGGACACGAGGCTTTATTGAACAAAAACACAAAAATAAACTCAGGGAGTCCTGAGACTTCAACAGGCAAAAGACTTCCAAAAGAGGTAAAAGGGAATCCAAAAAACAGAAGTACAAAAAAAACAGGAACTACTCAGCTGACACAGGGAAACACACATGAACACACACTAACTGACAGGACAAGGACACAAAACGATCTGACAACAGACAAGGAAACACAGGAGCTAAATAAACTAGGTAACGAGGAAACACAGGAGCTAAATAAACTAGGTAACGAGGAAACACAGGAGCTAAATAAAGTAGGTAACGAGGAAACACAGGAGCTAAATAAACTAGGTAACGAGGAAACACAGGAGCTAAATAAAGTAGGTAACGAGGAAACACAGGCGCTAAATAAACTAGGTAACGAGGAAACACACACGCACACACACACACACACGCACACACGCACAGACACACACACACACACACACACACAGACACACAGACACACACACACACACACAGACACAGACACACACACACACACAGACACACACACACAGACACACACACACACACACAGACACAGACACACACACACACAGACACACACACACAGACACACACACACACACACACACACACACACACACACACACACACACAGAAATCTGTTTCACTTTCAATATTTTTTTGGGGATATTTCACAATAAAATTAAAGGTGAGATATTGTTTCAATATTCTGTTTATAAAATGTAGGAAGAGTCAATGTCGGCAAATCTAACAGCAAGGTGATTAGTAGGATATATGTTATGTAAGATGTTGAGGTGTACTTCCTTAGTTATGTTAGAAACACACACACACACACACACACACACACACAGACACACACACACACAGAAACACACACACACACACACACAGTTTGATTCAAACTGGGAACTTTGGGTTAGTTTGATGCTGTCCCTCTCTGGGCGTTTCCTCTCGTTTCCTGTTTAAAGATTAATTTCACTTCCCAAAGTTTGTGACGCAGCTTTTTCTCTCCTTGTGAAGCTCCAGCGGAAGGTAATTTAACTCGTCTGTAACGTTTAAAATATATATACCGTATTTTCCGGACTATAAGTCGCACTTTTTTTCATACTTTGGCTGGTCCTGCGACTTATAGTCAGGTGCGACTTATATATCAAAATATTTATAATTTCACGTTTTTAAATGTTATTTCATGCTGAAAACATTACCGTCTAAAGCCGCCAGAGGGCGCTCTAGGCTTCTGACAACTATATGCTGCTCCTAAAGACAACTGAGAAAGAAAAGAAACTAAAATATGCAGCCGAAAACGGTAATCGACCAGCAGAAAGAAAGTTTGGAGTGAGAGAGAAACTTGTGAGGGACTGGTGAAAAGGTGACTCTTACTGCAATGAAGAAAACAAAGAAAGCTAGTCGCGCGCTGAAAGCAAGATGGCCAGAGCTGGAGGAACGAGTCCACAGATGTAGATGCACGTCAACGCTGCAGTTACGTCTCCACGCCCTGGTAGTTGTTCTGTATTCTGTTGTATAGTTGAATAACTGTTGATGTGTTACGTTAACATACCGGACACCTACCGTATTCAGCCCCTTGTTCTGTGTGCTGTTGTGTAGTTGAATAACTTACCTTTCCAGATTAAATGTCTGTTCTTGATCTTGGATTTTGTGAAATCAATTTCTAAATAAATGCGACTTATAGTCCAGTGCGACTTATATATGTTTTTTTCCTCTTCATGACGCATTTTTTGACTGATGCGACTTATACTCCGGAGCGACTTATAGTCCGGAAAATACGGTATATATATATATATATATATATATATATATATATATATATATAAAAATATACTTTTTAAACCGTTTAAATTCCGTTTTGTTTCAGAGAAAGTTGAACATAATGAAAGTGTTTGAACTCATTTCTAAAGGCTGTGTGTGTGTGTGTGTGTGTGTGTGTGTGTGTGTGTGTGTGTGTGTGTGTGTGTGTGTGTGTCTGTGTGTGTGTGTGTGTGTGTGTGTCTGTGTGTGTGTGTGTGTGTGTGTGTGAGAAACTGTAAGTGGCTGTTTGGTACTTTAACACCATGTTAGTCTTTGGTCTCTTCAGGGTTAGTTTCTGGCTCTGTAAAGTTAAATATAATGTTTCTACTTCTCTTCTTATTTCCTGAGAAAGTTTGGACGACTCTTGTGTTGAAGATTAATCTCCATGTTGTAACATGAACTACTACAGAGGAGGTAGGCAGAAGATGTGGACCCAAACGCAGGGAGAGGGCAGGCAGAAGGTTGGACACAAGGCTTTATTGAACAAAAACACAAAAATTAAAATTAAACTAGGTAACGAGGAAACACGGGAGCTAAATAAAGTAGGTAACGAGGAAACACGGGAGCTAAATAAAGTAGGTAACGAGGAAACACAGGAGCTAAATAAACTAGGTAACGAGGAAAAACAGGAGCTAAATAAACTAGGTAACGAGGAAAAACAGGAGCTAAATAAACTAGGTAACGAGGAAACACAGGAGCTAAATAAAGTAGGTAACGAGGAAACACAGGAGCTAAATAAACTAGGTAACGAGGAAAAACAGGAGCTAAATAAACTAGGTAACGAGGAAAAACAGGAGCTAAATAAACTAGGTAACGAGGAAACACAGGAGCTAAATAAAGTAGGTAACGAGGAAACACAGGAGCTAAATAAAGTAGGTAACGAGGAAACACAGGACAGGTGACACCAGGGGTCCGTTTCAGAAAGCAGGTTTAGTGAAAAGTTTGTTAACCCTGAGATGAGGGAAACTCTGAGTTTTCTGTTTCAGAAAGAGAGGTAACTTCACCTCAGAGTCAGTTACTATGGTAACTTCACCTCAGAGTCAGTTACTATGGTAACTTAACCTCAGAATCAGTTACTATGGTAACTTCACCTCAGAGTCAGTTACTATGGTGACTTCACCTCAGAGTCAGTTACTATGGTAACTGAGTCTGTGAACTTAACCTGGTCAGGAGCAGGTTTTCTTCTCTCAGTCTCCTCCCTCTGACACAGCCCTCTCTCATTTCCTCATTCATTCATTCAGTCTGTATCAGGCGCATTTTAATGCAGTTTTTTATCAGCATGAATACAAAATAAATATGTTGGTTTATTAACCGTGTTAGGCAGACTATAAAACATTTTATTTCTCAAAACAGGCATTTCCTTTTGTCGACAATCCCATTGATGAAGAAGCTGCTTTACTTCGCAGAGTTAAACATACGTCGGGAGATGATATTGAGCCCCGACATTTTAATTTTTAGATAACTTCCTATTTGAGCGGTATCGTTTTTCTTCCCAGTCGATCAGTTATATAGCCTAGGCTACATAACTCATGTAGCCCACGTCAGTGGCTTGTTGATCTTTACATTGTAAGTTAATTTCCTCCTGGCCTGTACTAGGACACATATTCATACAGTTTGATAAAGTACATATTGGTACTTACAATAATGAGGGTGGCTGTCCTCAATTTAGGTCATGCTGTACGTCTCATCTGTGGTTTTTCCTGCATCCACCGTGTGTGTGTGTGTGTGTGTGTGTGTGTGTGTGTGTGTGTGTGTGTCTGTGTGTGTGTGTGTGTGTGTGTGTGTGTGTGTGTGTGTCTGTGTGTGTGTGTGTGTGTTCGTGTGCGTGTGCGTGTGTGTGTGTGTGTGTGTGTGTGTGTGTGTGTGTGTGTGTGTGTGTGTGTGTGTGTGTGTGTGTGTGTGCTTGTCTGTGGGAATGTTGTCTGTCTGAACCTGCTATTCCCACACAAAGTTAAAAAATTGTTATATTTCAATCACTTTCACCTGTTCTGATTAAGTTCTAGGAAATAAGCACCAATAATGATCAAAAATCTTGTTTCTATTTTTTACCTTTTTTATAATTGTTTTCTAAAAAAAACCGAAAATGATCATATGATCATTAATGTGATCTCACCGGGGCAAATGGCAAATATGAACCATATATGATGTCAATATCATTGGTAATTGAGCTAAATCTGTTAAGTATTAAGGCTGTGTAACAAAAATATGAACACCACACAAGATGAGGCCCCAGGATAAAATGACATATTTCCTTCCCGTGGCCAATCAGTGAAAAGCTCTATTAACCTCCATAGACGTGTGGAAAGTTCCTCGTGTTGCATTCACGGAACAAAGGAAAAACAAACACACACTGACAACAACAAATATGAACCTTTCTCTAAGATGGCCTCTAGTTATTTCCTTTCTCCTGCTGTCAGAAAACAAACCGTCGTCTCCACCAGCGTAAAGACAGACACAACAGGACTCTACTGTTTCCTCTGGGACCTTTCAGAATAAAATGTAGTGACCTAAATGCCTCTGTTACTGTTGTAGTGATGTGTGGAGGAGGAGGAGAAGTGTCTTCATGTCATTATTTTACAGTCTACACAGGACAGAAAGGTTAGATTGATTGTCATAATGGAGTCTTGTCTCCATTAGAGGACAGAAAGATGACATTAGTCCTGGAGTCTTTCCAATGTTCCTGTTCTCCCAGAAAGATAATGAATGACAGAGCAGGATGAGCAGAGAGCAGAAATCATTCAGTGAAGAGATTCAGACTTTATTTCCTGCTTCATAGCTTCTAGTTTCTCCAGCAGCTTCTGTTTCTGGAGATTAAAAAGTGGTCTTCCTCTCTTTCTAACAGGACCCATCAGAGTCCAGACCCTGCTGAACCTGAACCTGAACCCAGCTGTGTGTCCATGAAGAGTAACTGGTCCATGGAGCCACCACTACTTTAAAAAAAAACCTGTAAGGGAGAGGAGAATAGAAATGGAGGAGAGGCTACTTGAAATGGAGGAGAGAGGATTGATGGAGAGACTTGAATGGCAGAAGGAGCGAATTGCAATGGAAAGTGAAATTGAAATGTTAAGAAGAAGATTGAGGTGAGTTGTGAACATCCAGCAAACTGGAACGAGTCTCATTGGATGGAACTACGTCTCATGCACACTCCTTCAGAAAAAGTTTTTTTTGTAATTTTGTGGAAAGAAATGGTAGCTGATGACTGAAATGAGAATAGTTTTGCAATATAATTTCCTGTCTCACTCAAAAATTCTTTATGACAACATTTTGAAACATTATATTTAGATGTTTTTTAAATTTTGATTTCAAAAGATATATTTATTGAGTTTTGGACAGAAAGTAAAGCATTATTGGCATTCAGTTGTTAATAAATAGGCCTACATACATATTCATATTAACATTATATTTTATGCACATTGACTTTACCTGAACATGTGAACCTCAATAAATGTGTTTTTCTATCAGGACCCAGAAGAGACCAGAGTCTCCTGAACCTGAACCTGGACCTGAACCCAGCTGTGTGTCCTTCAAGAGCGACTGGTCATATGATGGTCGGTATATTAATTTTAAAGGAGAGCAACCCACTGCTGAAAAGAGGTAAGCTGTTATTATTATATTACTGAATCATGTTTTTACTTTCATGTATCCAGAGACATTTTTGGACTTTATTTTCAGCATCTTTCTTTGTCACATATATTTATATTCTCACATCTGAAAGTTGTCCAGTTAAACCAGTCTTCTACTCTTGAATTTAGGTAAATATTGGATCTGATTTGGTCCAATATATTCTCTGGTGTTTTAGCTTTGTAACCCAGGTTTTTGTATAGTTTATTGAACTTCTTTGTGTTAATCTTGTTTTAGTTGCTACTTGTATCTCCAGCAGTTTGTGTCTGAATACTAAAAAGTGAATTTCCATCCCTGTTGGTCTTACTCTCTGTGTAACAGGATCCATCAAAGACCAGACTCAGCTGAACCTGAACCCAGCTGTGTGTCCTTCAAGAGTGACCGGTCACATAAACGCTTTATTAACTTTAAAGGTCAACAACCCACTGCTGAAATGAGGTACGCTGTTAATAATATTATAATATTGCTGATTCATGTTTCAACTGTTATGTATCCAGAGAAGTTTTGAAATTTATTTTCAGCATATTTCTTCTTCACATATATTTATCTTCTCACATCTGAAAGCTGTCCAGTAGACCAGTCTTCAACTGTAGATCTCAATGTAATATTGGACCTGATTTGGTCCAATATTATCTGGTGTTTTAGCCCCATTAAAAAGCATTTTTAATCTCCCATAGCCATAGGGTAGGCTAAAAATCATGAATGGCAAAATTCTTCCCAAATGTTCTTTTCCAACTGGGAATACCAGGGTGATGGTTGGGATGTATGTGCCTCAGAGTGCCCCTTCCAGGGTAACTTCATCTGCACATCCCCCCTGGAGAACCAGCGACCCTTGGTAAGTGTTTGTGTAACCTGGGTCAGGACACTATTTACCATGAGAAGACTTCTGCCATTTGAGTCTGGACACTTAAGGCCAAGTTTCAGTGAGTGGGTTCATGACCAGATCAACACTTTAAGTCACAGGAAATTACCTTGTGTTTGTCTCTGTGTGGACAGACATGATGTGAGCTAATTCTTCTTGATTCCTCCACAGAGTGGACCAGGAGAGCTCAGAGGTTCCCAGTGGTCAGTCTGCCCAGCAGCATCAAATACACCTGGACTCCATATTTATGGTCTGTACATTTACAACTACTTTTACATCTATTCTGTTCACAATCATCTCCATGCTGCATTTTTCAGACCAGTGGGTTGTCAGTCTGTCCAACAAGTATCTGATGTTTGCTTCCATGATTTCAGTTTGATTGTGTCATTCATATAATCTTCTGTTCCAGCTGCTGGAGGAGAACATCGGCACTTTTGTGAAGAATGAGCTGAAGAAGATCCAGAAGGTTCTGAATCCAGATTACCCAGAATGCTCAGAGAGTCAGAGGGAGGATGAGGATGAGGATGAAGAGCAGAGGAGCAGCAGAGAGGCATTTCTGAAGATCACACTGCACTTCCTGAGGAGAATGAAGCAGGACGAGCTGGCTGACCGTCTGCAGCGCAGTAAGAGGATTTCTCTAAAGAATTTACTTACTGGACTAATGGGACGTTTACTAATGTCTCCAGAGAAGGGTTAAAGTATGTTCCTGTTTTCTTTACAAAATTACTTAATGAGATTTTTTATTATGTATTCATTCAGGAAGTTCTGCTGGAGTTTGTAAACGTAAACTCAAGACTAACCTAAACAAGAAGTTCCAGTGTGTGTTTGAGGGGATTGCTAAAGCAGGAAACCCAACCCTTCTGAATCAGATGTTCACAGAGATATACATCATGGAGGGAGGGACTGCAGAGGTCAATGATGAACATGAGGTCAGACAGATTGAAATAGCATCCAGGAAACCAAACAGACCAGAAACAACAATCAGAAGAGAAGACATCTTTAAAGCCCCACCTGGAAGAGATGAACCAATCAGAACAGTGATGACTAAGGGAGTGGCTGGCATCGGGAAAACAGTCTTAACACAGAAGTTCACTCTGGACTGGGCTGAAGGCAAAGCCAACCAGGACATCCAGTTCACATTTCCATTCACATTCAGAGAGCTGAATGTGCTGAAAGAGAAAAGGTACAGCTTGGTGGAACTTGTTGATCACTTCTTCAGTGAAACCAAAGAAGCAGGAATCTGCAGGTTTGAAGAGCTCCAGGTTGTGTTCATCTTTGATGGTCTGGATGAGTGTCGGCTTCCTCTGGACTTCCTCAACACTGAGGTCCTGACTGATGTTACAGAGTCCACCTCAGTGGGTGTGCTGCTGACAAACCTTATCAGGGGGAAACTGCTTCCCTCTGCTCGCCTCTGGATAACCACACGACCTGCAGCAGCCAATCAGATCCCTGCTGAGTGTGTTGACATGGTGACCGAGGTCAGAGGGTTCACTGACCAACAGAAGGAGGAGTACTTCAGTAAGAGATACAGAGACAAGAAGCAGGCAAGCAGAATCATCTCCCACATCAAGACATCACGAAGCCTCCACATCATGTGCCACATCCCAGTCTTCTGCTGGATCACTGCTACAGTTCTGGAGGACGTGTTGAAGACCAGAGAGGGAGGAGAGCTGCCCAAGACCCTGACTGAGATGTACATCCACTTCCTGGTGGTTCAGTCCAAACTGAAGAACATCAAATACAGTGGAGGAGCTGGGACTGATTCAAACTGGAATGAAGAGACAAAGAAGATGATCGAGTCGCTGGGAAAACTGGCTTTTGAGCAGTTGCAGAAAGGCAACCTGATCTTCTATGAATCAGACCTGACAGAGTGTGGCATCAATATCAGATCAGCCTCAGTGTGCTCAGGAGTGTTCACACAGATCTTTAAAGAGGAGAGAGGACTGTACCAGGACAAGGTGTTCTGCTTCGTCCATCTGAGTGTTCAGGAGTTTCTGGCTGCTCTTCATGTCCATCTGACATTCATCAACTCTGGAGTCAACCTGCTGTCAGAAGAACAAACAAACTCCTGGCTGCCTAAAGTCTTCAGAGTCAAACCTAACGTAAAATGTCTCCTTCAGAGTGCTGTGGACATAGCCTTACAGAGTCCAAATGGACACCTGGACTTGTTCCTCCGCTTCCTCCTGGGTCTTTCTCTGCAGACCAATGAGAATCTCCTACGAGGCCTGATGACACAGACAAGAAGTAGCTCAGAGACCAATCAGAAAACAGTCAAGTACATCAAGACAAAGATCAGTGAGGATCTGTCTGCAGAGAGAAGCATCAATCTGTTCCACTGTCTGAATGAACTGAATGATCATTCTCTAGTGGAGGAGATCCAACAGTTCCTGAGATCAGGAAGTCTCTCCACAGATGAACTGTCTCCTGCTCAGTGGTCAGCTCTGGTCTTCATCTTACTGTCCTCAAAAAAAGATCTGGACGTGTTTGACCTGAAGAAATACTCCACTTCAGAGAAGGCTCTTCTGAGGCTGCTGCCAGTGGTCAAAGCCTCCAACAAAGCTCTGTATGTGTGATTTATTCATCATTAAATAATCTGATATATTTCAACAGGAGTTAAATATAAATAACTTGTGTCCTTCCTGTTGTCTCTCCAGACTGAGTGGCTGTAACCTGTCAGAGAGAAGCTGTGAAGCTCTGTCCTCAGTGCTCAGCTCCCAGTCCTCTAGTCTGAGTGAGGTGAACCTGAGTAACAACAATCTGCAGGATTCAGGAGGGAAGCTGATCTCTGTTGTACTGAAGAGTCCACACTGCACACTGGAGACTCTCAGGTCAGATCAAGAACAATAATCTTTGAAAAAAAAAAAAGTATTGCAAAAAATACTTTGGAAACATTCAAAAGTTGTGAATCTTTCCAAAGTATTTTATTCTGATTTAGAATCACTTCATAAAGAATGAAATATGAACTGTGGCTGAGGTACACAAATAATTTATAGTTTAATATCATGTCACTTTGATTACTGGACGTTTGTTTATTCCTGATTATACAAGAAGTAGATCCGACCAGACAACCTGATTGGTCAGCTAGACATTTAGAACATACTCAAATTAGCATGACAGCACACCCATAGGCAATTGAGCACACCTGGCGCATCACACAAGATGTCACTCCGCCATTTCCATGGCAACATTGTAACTTCCAGGGCTGAATCAAAAACAGTAACGTTAGCCTACAACATTGATACAATGGATCGTTTTGTTGTTAATTTTGATTTATATGGAGGACTTAGTTTTGATGAATGATTGGAAGACGATGAGAAGTGAATCATTGGATGAAACAACATTTTTACACTCTGGAGTTAACTGTTACTGGAATGGATTAAATCACATCAGCTGTTGGATAACATCAGCTGTTTCCATCACATCAGCTGTGCCACTGACACGTCAATAATGAAGTTTGCGGACGTATAGTAGCAAATTTTTTTTTTTTTAGTAGATATTTTAATTATAACCAGATTAAGTTAGCCAAGCAGTTTGGTGTTTATATGTGTGGTAGTTATTAAGTTTTGGAAAATTCCACGATCTCTACCATTACAAAGCTAACGTTAACTTAAGATGACTGGCTGACTTAACGTTTAACAGGGAGGGACTACAAATGGTCTCTGTTGCTTTTCTTTATTTTGTGAGTGAATTGCCCCACAATATGAACACAGTTTGATTATAATTTGTATTTAGTTGGTAACCGTTGTTGTATAATCGCTTTATTACACAAGAGGGTTTAATTTAACGTCATATTATCACTTCAGTCATGCTTAGCCGCTTCAATGTCATGCCAATAATGACGTTAAATCAAACCTTGTGTAATACTGCTTAATTCTGTCACAATTAAGTATCCTGTTTCCAACTTGTTTAGAGCAGAGCAGCATATATTTAAACATGCTGAGAAGGGATTTCATATAGTGTATCAACAAAAGTCCAGACATAACATTTAAACACAATCATTATCTGTCTTCTTCATTACTGTCCCTCCAACAAAGCTCTGTAAGTGTGATTTATATATCATTAAATACTCTGCTATCTTTCAACAGGAGTTAAATATAAATAACTTATTTCCTTCCTGTTGTCTCTCCAGACTGAGTGGCTGTAACCTTTCAGAGAGAAGCTGTGAAGCTCTGTCCTCAGTTCTCAGCTCCCAGTCCTCTAGTCTGAGAGAGCTGGACCTGAGTAACAATGACCTGCAGGATTCAGGAGTGAAGCTCATCTCTGTTGGACTGAGTTCATACTGCAGACTGGAGACTCTCAGGTCAGATCAAGAACAATAATCTTTCAAAAAAACTGTATTTTATTCTGATTTAGAATCACTTCATAAAGAATGAAATATGAATTGTGGATGAGATCCAGAAATAATTTTTAATATCATGTGACTTTGATTACTGGACTTTTGTTTCTTCCTGAATATACAACAAGTGAATCTGACCAGACAATCTGATTGGTCAACTACACATTTACAACATACTCAAATCAGCATGACAGCACACCCAGAGCCATTTGAGCACAACTGATGCATCACATAAAATATTACTCCTCCATTTCCATGGCAACATTGTAACTTCCAGGGCTGTATAAAAACAGTAAGGTTAGCCTACAATATAATATAATATAATAATAATATAATCCAATATACAATGGATAATTTTGTTGTTACACGTTTTGATTTATGTGGAGAACTTAGTTTTTATGAATGGTTGGTAAATAATGAGAAGTGAATGACTGGATGAAACAACATTTGCACACTCTGGAGTTAATTGTTACTGGAATAGTTTGGATAACATCAGCTGTTTGGATCACATCAGCTGTTTGGATCACATCAGCTGTGCCACTGACACGTCAATAATGAAGTTCGCGGATGTATAGTAGGAAAAAACATTTTTAGTAGATATTTTAGTTGTAACCAGATTAGTTTAACCAAGCAGTTTGGTGTTTATATGTGCGGTTCTTTCTTTATTTTGAGAGTGAATTGCGCCACAATATGAGCACAGTTTGATTATAATTTGTATTTAGTTGGTAACCGTTGTTGTATATTCGCTTTATTACACAAGAGGGTTTGATTTAACGTCATATTATCACTTCAGTCATGCTTAGCTGCTTCACTGTCGTGCCAATAATGACGTTAAATCAAACCTTCTCATGTAATATTGCTTAATTCTGTCACAATTAATTATCATGTTTCAGAGTTGTTTAGAGTAGAGCAGCAGATATTTAAACATGCTGAGAAGGGATTTCATATACGGTATCACCAAAAGTCCAGACTCAACATATAAACACAATCATTATTTGTCTTCTTATATGACATTTCTCTAAACTTTAAGCTTTATTAAATTTAAACCACCCTTCTCATGTCAGGATTTAAAATTTAGCAATTTGGAAATCTTTGAATGTTTCCAAAGCATTTTGTTCTTATTTAAAATATGTCGTAAAGCACACAGTATGAACTATGGCATTTTTTTAAATCTCATGTGAATTTGAATACTGGATGTATTTTTACTTCTCATTCAGTCACAATTAGTTATCATGTTTCCAACTTGTTTAGACAATGGATTTTATATTCTCTATCACCAAAAGTCTGGAGACTCTCAGGTCAGGATTCATTAACCCAATCAACTGATGACCATTTAACTTTAGTTGATGAAACAGCTGCTTTGTGTCTGTTGATACGATAAACTTGGGCAGTAGTTATTAATTATATAATTATTAATTTCTAGACTCAGAGTTACTTTCCATGAGGATTTTTCATTGTTTATTTTTGATGTTAAATAATTAAATAGAACAGTTGATTTTAATGGTGTATTCTAAATCTGGACCAAAATGGACAACAAACAAACATAAAACTAACACATGGCTCCACGTGTTGACAGAGGGTTCCTGTGTGTTGTTCTGTGTGTTTGCAGTCTGTCGGGCTGTCTGATCTCAGAGGAAGGCTGTTCTTCTCTGGTCTCAGCTCTAAACTCCAACCCCTCCCATCTAAGAGAGCTGGACCTGAGCTACAATCATCCAGGAGAATCAGTAGTGAAGCTACTGTCAGCGGGACTGAAGGATCCTCTCTGGAGACTGGAGACTCTCAGGTACAAACACTGATGAACAAAAAGGATATATTTGTGTAGGAAGTTGTAAAGGAGAACATCTCCAGGAACTAAAATAATAACTCCCTCTTGTTAATAATTGATGTAGTTTAGACATATATCTGTATGTTAAAGGAACTGTCCGTGTTTTGAAGAAGCATCATTATTTTCCTCTTTCCCGGGATCAAATCAGTTTCAACTCGACAGAGAAAGGTCCAGGACAGGTTTAGCCTAGCTTAGCACAAATCAATGTGCTTCCTACGCTGTGAGAAGAGTGTGTGGATGAAGCATTAATTTACTCTTTCGGCAGACTTGTTAGCTAGAGGTTTAAAATGTCAGTTGCCGGTGCTGCATGGCTCATGTGCTCGATCAGAGATGTACACTGACATCTTGACCAATTATTGTACAAAGTTCCTCTTGTGCTGGGAGAGTACCGACTCTAAGGTTAAAAAGTCCCTCAAAACGCTCTTTCCTAGTCCCTGCGGTGCAAACACAATATATGTGTGTGTTAGAGTGATGTACTGGTGATGTTTCTCTACAGAGAAAGGGTCCACTGTTGCACCAAATGCTTGCTCTTGGGGGAATTGTTGGGTCTCTGTAAATGATAGTGTGGCAGTGGCGCAGACAGCCGTAATCCTGTACGCACTGTGCGTACATTTGTTTCTATGAGACACTCATCTAATGATGTGTAAATGCGCACATAGTCTCTTCTGCTCTCTGCTATGTTCAGTTATATTTTCCTCATTATGTATACATTATTTCACCCACAAGCCATCCACTATTAATCAGAATATTCGTTGTTATGACTCGATCTGTAGATCAGAGGTGGGCCATCAGGGCCAGCAAGGCCTTGTCTGCTAGCCAAGAAATTATCAGAATCAGAAAATGATATTTTTTATAATTAAAGGCCTATATATTCATTTCTAAAATAAATATATATATTAATAAATTTCATATGTATTTTATATATTGTATACGCTCCAAGTTCGTTTACATTTTTAGATGTAACGTTAATGAAAGAAAGGTGGGTGTACTTTTTCTTCACATGATGAGCAGCTTATGGATCGCAAATGGATCTGAATGAAGAAACGTAAAAAAAAAAAAAAAACTCGACCCTAGCTCCCTCAGCCGAATAGTGTGGGTAACAGATCAATAATGTTGCTCATGATCAAAGCCCTGGAACCATATAGGAGACTTTCTTGTCTCGATCACTTAATTAATACTGTCCTTCGCCACGGTCTACATGCTGATGCACTGGCCGACAACAGTGCTGCAGATGGGGCAGACATGATGTAGCCCAGTTTACCTCACACTCAAGTCAGTGCAGGCTAATAAAGTAATGATTAAAAAAACACAAATGCTTGATCAAGGGCCCGGCCCGGCTCGGCCCGATCATAGCGGAAAATATCGGCCTGCTGATAGGAGAGGGGGTCACTGTTTTCAAGATGTAGCCAATATTTGATTGCACGTTTTTGAATTTTGATGAATGATGGGAATTGGCCTAATTCAGCTCTGCAGGCGTTGTTGGTGGTTTTTCTGTGTCCCTGGAAGATGCTTTTACAGAACTCTAGATGCAGAATTTCAACTGGGTTTTTGTCCAAATGGGCCGAATTCTGGTAGGAAATAGGACCCCACACCTCACTACCATAGAGGAGAATTGGTGTAGTGGAAGTTTTTCTTGTAAGCAGCAGGAGTGCGTATCAAAAACACCAGATGAAACAAATAAGGACGATTTGAGGATTAAACCAAAGTTTGGTCTTTGAGTATTTATTTACATTTGCAAATGCAGAGAAAACAGTTTCACAAGTACTCCTGGCACATCTGAAAGGGTCTTCTGACCCAGCTAGAAAACCATACATCTATATAGTAAGAACTCACTTAAACCCCCCCCCTCCAGGATAATTTTAGCAGCTACGCAGATGAAAAAACACCACAAACAGTCACAATGACTTTACTACCTTTCCCTCTGTTCCTGCTTCTCTAGTTAGCCTAAACATCTGTTAAAGCAAGAGACAGAAAGAGATACAGTTCAAAATGTTATGGCCCCTTTCCTCCTTATCTGCTAAAGGAGTGACTGAGTTCTAAAAACAAAAAATAACTTTCACAAATAATAGCTTCACCTATGCTCAAGGTTTTATGATGCAAGTTGCTTCTTCTCTTGGAGTCTGAAAGTCTATTACAAAATTAAAGATTATTAGGAAACTCCTGTAAAGTATATAAGAGAATCTTGTAAGATATCAAACTATAATGTTAAAAATAAAATTCCCACAACAATTCCTCCCTTTTGATTACAAAATAATCACACAAAATGAATTTTACTTTTAAGACTCAAACATATTATAGGAATTAATCATCAAAACAAAGTTTACTTTTTAGGATTTAAACTTATGTATTATACTTCTCTATTGCTTAAATGTTTTTTTTCCAAAAAGGTACAAAATAAAACCCTTTTTTAATAATAGCAAGCATCACATCTAAAATAAAAGAATAAAAACAAAGTCAATCAGTTTCACACAGTATCAGAAGCAGTGTCGTCATCAATGTTATCATCTCCAGAAAGACGAAACAAGTTAGAGGACTCAGTGTCCTGCAGTGCTTGATACTGAACCATATTTACCATGAAAATGGAAGAAATCATTTTCCTGATTAGTGGAATGACATAGCGGACACAAATCCGAAGACCAAACATAATCTGCTAAAAAGCCTGGACCTGAATCATCAGACCAGTGCATCATTTTAGTAAGAGATGTGTAATGTATTGAAACTAACTTACTATAACCAATTGTGGAGTGTAAGCATGTGTAATATCATAAGTCATTATAACCTACATAACGCGTACATTTCTTAACTAGGCCAAGCCATACATTAGTAGAGAATGCATCATTTTCATCTGAAAAAGAACTCCATCTATTAGATAAGCTTTCAAAAGTCTGAGTCGCATGTGGTATGTGTGTGTTGTGAAATGTGGAAGGTGAAATTACATAAATGTAAAAAACAGATCCAGAAGGAACTTCACCTAAGTTCTAAAGCACACAACAAAATAGCCTTGGTCTGTGTCTGAACATTGTTCAATGTTTAACAATATCGCTGTTTAGGAGTAATTTACTTTCTTTATCAATAATCTATCAATTAAGTTTGTGTGGTCAAGAGGAACCACATAAGGTACAAAACCCTAATTAACCCAATTTAGTAGTATTTGTATGCCAAACATCTTAATGCCTGTTGAAACCATAAAAGTGGACGTAGTTGTTAACCATTACCGTAACATTTTCTCTGTGGTACCGGTTGTACCCTGAACACCATCTACTCCTAGACATGGGAGGTGTGGAACGCATCACTCGCCGTTTTCCCCCCATGTTCTTCGTTGTCAGAGGTTCGTCCTCTAGCACTTGACAAACCGTAGGAAACACGTCTTTACCACTGTTTCATGTGTGTGTGTGTGTGTGTGTGTGTGTGTGTAGTCCCTTTTCCCATTTTGCATTCAAACACACTGCTTTCCAAAGTCTGATCAATGTCATCATTGATTAAAAAAAAATGTTGTTACATTAGGGTTAGTCAATTCAACAAGGTTCATACAGATAGTTATAGTGGACAAAGTAAGTACTGATTCCATCTGTAAACATTTTTCTGTTACCAGCAATATTTCATTAAGGATATTACCTAAGTAAGAAAGATATCGTAAAGATATGTACTTAAGGTATTAAAGAGCAACAATATAGAAAAGTCCTCACATTTTGAAACCTGGAAATGATCAAAGCAGTTTTCTGTCAATCAACTAATTGATTAAAGCAACTAATCATTCAGCTGGACCTGTAGGCCTATATATTTGTCGGGCAGTTTGATGACAATAAAACATTATGTTTCATACACAAAAATTCTAATTCTCCTTAACCCAAATATGTCAGATCACAATAGCTATAATTAACTTCTGAGTGAAAGTAACTGTTAAATTTAACTCCTATACAATCCATCAATAGGAAACCCATTATCCTAATTCAAAAGTACATTTAGCTCTCATGGCACCAGCAGGAACTGACCTGGAAGGCAACCTCTTGGTTTTTTTCCTAAACTTTTTCCCAAAATGCATTTGAGTCAATTCAAGTTTTTTTTTTTTTTATGTTCCTGTGCTGAAAGCTGAGAGACAGAAGGTCTTGTGGCCGACTCCTCCTCTCTGGAGACGCCTGCTGTAACCTGAGCCAGTCTCTCATAGACTGTCACACAGTGGACTTCTCTCTCTCTCTAAAGATCTTGTTTCCTCTAAGCTTTTCCTGTCTGAATTGTTATCCCTTTTATATACAAAAGTAAATTAGTATATTATATATTACTATTTTTTACTGTTCATAAGATTTACCTTTAACTTCCCTCCTGTATTATTTTGCATCATCAAAAATACAACATTTAAATGATTAAATGTTTTTCTTAACTTCAATGCATATGAGAGTAAATATTAAATGAATATGTGCATACCATTGTCTCAGTACATTACTCATAATGTACATCATTTAAGCATTCACCTCAACATTAAACATTTTCATCTAGATGTTAGTCTTAATCATAATCTCCATGTTAAAGTTGTTGATACATGGTTTTAATCATCATGGTTTCAAACCATCTCAGCACTAAAACCTCACCCAACTTTCACAGTTCACCAGAAAAGATGCAGCAACTGCAAAAGACTAGAAAAATACAAATTAAGGTATTTCCTTTTCAAACCTGGTTTCTAGGAAACCAGGTTTAACCACAGTTATTTTTATCAACTTTTCATCAATCCAATTCAAATTCGAACAGTGAAATGTACTTTAAACATTTCCTGACACACCAATCTGAATACTTATCTTAAAAGTAAAAATAAGTACTTCTAATTATCTCCTCCTAGTAGTGTGTGTATTTTCAGAATGTGAGTCTGTGTGCTACTTAACTTCTCAATGCGTCAGACGTGTCAGATCAGGACGGTCTCTCGCTCCCCCCCTCCTTCTCTCAGTCCATCCTGCAGCTGGTGGGAGGGTGAGATGGACCCGACTGACACACACGAGGCTCTGTGTGGCACAAAACAGAACTCCAAAAACATTATTTGTTCTTTTATCAATATTATCACTTGGAAAAACTTCTACTCATTTTAGTCATTATCAATACTTCTAAAACATCATTTCTTTCCCTCATTCTGGTTTAACTCTATAAAATCCATACAAATACAAATATGCTGAAAAGGAAAACTGTTTTTTGGAAATTGTTCTCTTTTACGCCTTACTTTAAAGGTTGTGTTTTTGCAAATAGTGCAAGTCAATCAAAACAAAACTAAATTTTCTTTAGAGTAGTTTTAAAATCAAAAAATTATGTGAACACTTTATTTATTATTGCTACTATATCCCTCCTATTTGATCATGAAAAACTCATGACTCAATAAGCAGCATATATAAATAATCTGTTTAATGGTTTAGCCATTAACACTGTCCTGTGTTACACAGCAAAAAAAGAAAAACAGAGAAAAAAAAATGTTTTCAACATCAACTAATTTAGTTTAGACAATTTTGTGATATAGCAACTCAAAAACTCATTTAGAGTACGATATTAAATGAACTGCTTTCAGGATGAAATCTCATCTCAACCTGTATCTATTCAATATAACCTTTGAACTAAGACAAATTAAACAAAGTTATTGTTTATTTCATTTTTATCTTTAGTTTGCAACCCAAAGTAAAACTATTTACTATCTGGTAGTTCTAAGAATCTTTATGAATCAAAGTTTTTAGGCCTACAGAGCAAACCTAAGTACTTCTAATTTGACATCTCTTTATCCAATTTGTTACATGCTATGGAAAACATTCACATTCTATAATTTATGACAAAACTTGTCTTCAAAATCATTTCTTTAAACCAAAGTTCCACTTGTACAACTCATGTTTTGTTTTAGCTTGTGTCTTATCTCTGGGTGTGTGTGTGTGTGTGTGTGTGTGTGTGTGTGTGTGTGTGAGTTCTCTGGGAGGCTCCTCCTCCAGCTGTCCTCTCTCAAAGAAAGAAGGATTTCTCCAGGGTACATGTAAACACACTGTTATTCTTTAACTGCTCTATGGCATCATTAATTAAAGACTCAATGTACCCCTGACAAAGGTGTGTCAAGGTGTACAGCTTACCATCAGCCAGAACTATAAAACGATATTTTACTGTCTTTTCCACTGGACACTGAAAAAGAAAAACGTTAGACAGAACAACAGAGAAATAAAACATTTAACATTCCCTGGCATGTTGTTTTTGGTTTGGGAAACTTTGGGTGCTCGAGCATAGACCGCTGCATTTACTGCTTGAAGGTCCTGAACAAAAACATAACTTCAACATTTATAATAAGATGATTCTCCTTATTTATCTTTACTGAGAAAATAAGTGTACTTACGTTACAGGAGAATCTAAACATGGAACAATAACTCCATCCGTCAATAAGGAGTTAAAAAACCCGGTCGGTTTCTGTCGACTGCATCCTGTTTTAGCGTGCACTGATGTTTCTGGGGCCTGTAGTCCGAACGCAGCTTAATGACTACAGGTTGACAATTTTTCCAATCCACATCACATTTGTGTGTTTGTCCAGAGATGACGCTGTACCTGAGACAAAAAGTGGTGAAACATCAGTAGATAAAATGTCTTTTTGTTTTTTACCGTGCAAATATGTGTATTTTGTACGCATAGGTTCACTCAATATGTAAACACTGTGACTACAAGCATACACTGTTGTACGGGTTTTCTATAATCTCCTCGTCGATGGAGAAAAAGAAAACACTTTTTATCAGCAGTGTCAGTCCAGTCAGTCAATGTTACAAGTAGTCACAAGGTGTCCTGAGTCTGTCTCCTCTTCTGTTGGAGACAAAGAAACATGAATGTGAGCTTTTGAGTTAGAAATTCTGAAAAACTTATTTAGTTTATCAGTCAAGGTAACAGCCACTGCACATGTGTGTATATGCAGGTAGACAGAAGAAAACTCAAGCTCATCCTTCGACTTGTTCAAAAACTTTTCAACATAATCTTCGTCAGAGTCAAGGGTGACAAAAGAAATGCAATGTACTATTTGTGACTCCTTAAGCTCAGCTACAGGTGTCACAATTTGTTTACCGTAGTCAGGAGATTAACAGACTGACATGGTACATGTCCCATTAATTTGTAAACAAAATGCATACTTTTAGGCTGTAACAAAAATATATCAGCCAGAGTGATTTTTATCATGACGCACAACCTTAGGCCAGTGGGCAAAAGATGACTCCAATTCAAATAGACATTTTTAATCTCTGTCTAATAACTTTACAGGACACACAGGTGAAAGGAAAAAGAAAATTAGCACTTTCCTTTCTCGTCTAATTCAGGATCCTAAGGATCTGAATATACACAATCATAAGAATGGTGAACTTTTCTGAGATAACCATTCCACAAAATCATTTCTATAAGGGGGAAAAAAACTAGTTTACCAGAGAGCTTCTGATTTGAAAAACTAAGATTTTAGCAAAACCCAAACTGTTGCTCCTGAATCAACTAATAATTAAATGTCCTTCCCTTGTATAATTACCACCATGGTAATTTGTATACACATCAGATAAAATACATTGAATAAGTTGGCATATCTTTTTCTGTTCAATGTGCTGTATTGCGTCTAATAGTATCTGTCTATCGTGTAGGGGAGTGTTTGTAGTGTGCAAAAAAGCGTATCTTCGTTTGCAAGCATGTGTATGTACGTGTGTGTCTGTGTTACCGTCCTCAGTCGTTGTGAACGTGGTTTCCATCCTCTCAGCACTTCCACCATCCCATCCCCCGCCACCTCTCAGACTGCATACCATTGGGGGTCGTTGTGTTCCCTTCCGGACGAATCCCTCCTGGGATGATGACAGTTATACGACCAATGTCCCTTTCCTCTGCAGTTGAAACATGTGTCTTTATTCGCTGCCGGAGTGGTCTTATGACATTGTCCTTTTTCTCTTCCTCTGCCTCTGATTCCGCTTCCCCCACGACCTCTGAAACCACCTGTGCCTCTGTTTCTCCCAGCCATCTCTGTCATGGTTTTCAGCAGTCTCAGCTGGGCCTCTTCATTTTTCCTTTGTCTTTTCCTCTCAGCTTTTTCAGCTGTCTGTTCATTAACAACCTCAATGAGAAGCTCAGTGAGGCGAGCACCTGAGTCTTTGTAGGTGGGCAAATGGCTGGTGGCAGTTCTTATGTCAGTGTCTGTCCAGGGTCTGTATCCAGCCCCTATCTCTTCTCCTGTCATGGGTACTTCGAACACGGGGCATGTGTAATCCCCCTCTTCGTCCTCCTTGTTGTGGAGGTGCTGAGGCAGACGATTGTCCAGCATTGTTGCATCCTTTCCTCTCTCGGCGGCGGGTGGTATGGTTATGGCGGAAGGCTGTCGAGGTGGAATTCCACGGCACTAGAACTCAGAGGAGATTTGCATCAGTATTTTTCCTCTTTTCTATGTTTCATCAGTTGTCATGAATGTCCAACAGAGTTAATTGTGCTGCAATTGTTTTCTCTCTCTGCTATCAGCTTCTTTCATCCACACATTAAAACATTTCTTGTTATCCCCAATTTATTTTAAAACCTTTGTTTTAATATTTTTCTTTGCCTTTTGGTTTTTCTCTTCTTCTAAATCTAGTTTTTAGCATTCTTAACTTTGTTTGTACTTAGTGTTCCATTTTTACCAATATGACAAACATCTCAAGCAGTCCGGTCCATATTTTTCCAACCATCTCGCCCACAATGGGCCCCGATACCTGGCACGGCTTTGAGCTTTCATTTACTCATAATAACAGAAGCTAGTATACTATTTCCTTACAATGTGATCGTCACCACAAGGCTCGGTTCTTTTTTCGGCAAACCTTGTAAAAACCCGGTACAGCCCTGCAGACAAAAACCTTTCAGTAGTCAAGAACTTTTTCTTAAACTATCTTATTTCCTTCTGCAGTCTGTCTCTAAATAGACAGGGACCCCCTTGGAGTATGTTAGTCTATTTGTATTTAGGCCTTCTGCCTAATTTTAGTTAGTTTACTTCTTCTAACTCTTGATCAGCCCGACGTCTGACTCTTCTGTTATTCCCTTGCCATGCTGCGTCAGAGAATTAATCAGATATATGCCCGTTTCTGCAAGAGAATGTCACTTGTAATCCTAATTTCAATGCTATTTTGTTTTAACTAGAACCCCAAAAACAAAATCAAAAGAAACAAAAAGGTACCAAATTACTCAATTTCCAAATGTCAGTATTTGTTTCATTTATCCTCTTAAATAATAATGATTTCGCACATTTTCATTACTTAATTTGTTTAGCAATTGTTGCTTGTTTAGAATGTTTGTTCAATATCTTGAATTCACAATCCAACTGCATTTAATCAATTTTGATCTTACCCGATGCTGCTTGAAATTTCTTCCTGTTCGTTTTAGATCGGAGTGGAAACAGTCAAGAGTTCTCCGTGGTCCTGACCCCCTTCTCTCTGAAATACCTTTTTAAGGTTAGAGGTATGAGGCAGGCGATTTTTGATCCCTGGATGTACGGTCATCAGCGACCCACGGAGTTCTTTTCTCTGTTTATCTCATCCGATCCTGCCGACCAACGCCAAATTGTAGTGGAAGTTTTTCTTGTAAGCAGCAGGAGTGCGTATCAAAAACACCAGATGAAACAAATAAGGACGATTTGAGGATTAAACCAAAGTTTGGTCGTTGAGTATTTATTTACATTTGCAAATGCAGAGAAAACAGTTTCACAAGTACTCATGGCACATCTGAAAGGGTCTTCTGACCCAGCTAGAAAACCATACATCTATATAGTAAGAACTCACTTAAACTACCCCCCTCCAGGATAATTTTAGCAGCTACGCAGATGAAAAAACACCACAAACAGTCACAATGACTTTACTACCTTTCCCCTCTGTTCCTGCTTCTCTAGTTAGCCTAAACATCTGTTAAAGCAAGAGACAGAAAGAGATACAGTTCAAAATGTTATGGCCCCTTTCCTCCTTATCTGCTAAAGGAGTGACTGAGTTCTAAAAACAAAAAATAACTTTCACAAATAATAGCTTCACCTATGCTCAAGGTTTTATGATGCCAGCTGCTTCTTCTCTTGGAGTCTGAAAGTCTATTACAAAATTAAAGATTATTAGGAAACTCCTGTAAAGTATATAAGAGAATCTTGTAAGATATCAAACTATAATGTTAAAAATAAAATTCCCACAACATTGGTTCTATTACATATTCACATAATTTGAGCCAGATTCTAATTGGGATTTTAATGTAGATTTGACTTTTTATTGCGTAAAATGCCCTGCGTGCTTTCTCTCGCAGCTCCATTATCGCTGGGTTAAAACTTCCAGTGGAACTTATTTTCAGTCCTAAATAATTGTAATGTTTACAGTGGTCTAATGTATGTGTTCCTAACATGAAGCTGTATGTGTTTCCCTGAGATCTGGATCTTTTTTGAAAAGTCATTATCTTTGTCTTTTGAGTGTTTACTGCCAGGGCCCAGGTCTGGCAGTACTGCTCCAGCAGGTCCAGGTTCTGCTGTAAGCCCTGTTCTGTAGGGGACAGCAGAACCAGGTCATCTGCATAGAGCAGGAACTTGATCTCAGAGTCGTGTAGAGTGAGACCAGGTGCTGCTGATGTCTCTAGGATGGTGGCCAGCTGGTTAATATAGATGTTGAATAGAGTGGGACTCAAACAGCAGCCCTGTCTCACTCCACGCTTCTGACAGAAGAATGATGTTCTTTTGTTGCCAATTTTAATACTGCACTTATTGTTAGTGTACATTGATTTAATGATATCATATGTTTTACCCCCTACACCAGATTCAATAACTTTGTAGAATAGACCACTGTGCCAAATAGAGTCGAATGCCTTTTTGATATCTATGAAGCATGCAAAGATTTTGTTATTGTTTTGGTGAACATGTTTGTCTATCAGGGTGTGTAGGGTGTAAATATGATTTGAAGTTCGGTGTTTTGGTACAAATCCAATTACTGCAGGTTGTTGTGATGGTCTGGTGTTAGTTAGGGTGGAGGTGGATGGCTGTGGTTCAGGTTGAGGGGGGCTGTTGATGGTGATGGAGGGTTGTGGTTGGTGTTGGCAGGCTCTCAGACTGTGGAGCTGCTCCTTGAGGCTGAGGATGGTTTGCTCTCTCAGGTGCAGCTCCTCTCTTAAGCTCTCTGCCCATGGCCTGTCTGTCCTGCTTCAGCTCCTGTCTTACAGCAGTGAGCTCTCTGCTCATGGCTCATCTGCCAGAGCTTTGATGGTGTTGAAGTCCTCTTGGGCAGATCTGAAACTGGCCTCATTGCCTTGAAACATGATGGTCCCATTGTGGTAGACATTGACAGTGAGAGGTGGGCTGTCCTTGTCTTCATCTTCGATGACTATCTGTCTCCCACTGCATATGCCTCTCTTCTTGTGATGGTCATAGTGGGCACAGATAGCTTTATGCCACGCATCGGTACTGTCCGTGTACAGTAAAAGGTTACTAATTCCTCCTGTGTGGCATATGTCTGCAGTCAAAGCCTCTGGGTTTTCTCTGAGTTTGTTTGTGTTTATAAGCTTTCTTGGCCTGTGTACTTTTAATTTCTGTTGGGTAGCCAATCACAAGGAGGCAGGGCTCTCCCCGGGGAGATCACAACATTGTTTCAGTTCCTAACTGCCGCTCTGCTGCTCCCTCTGCTGCTCCTTAGCACGCTATGTTAAGTTACCACAGGATAGCCTTGATTTCTTGAGGTAGAAATTAGAAATTAAACTATTGTGGATATAAAGGAAGCTTACCTTACTCCTCTACTATAGCTTATCTTGAATGGGAAGGAGATGGTGCTAGCCGTTTTGGTTTTTCCTTTTGTTTGGAGCCTTTTGGTCCTTAGCTTAGCATAGCATAGCCTTCTTGCTCCTCTTCTTTGTCGTTAGCGGTCGTGTTAGCAGGGTTAGCTGTTGTTTAAGCATAATTAGCTGTCGTGTTTGCAGAGTTAGCTGTTGTGTTAGAGGAGTTAGCTATTGTGTTAGCAGAGTTAGCTGTTGTGTTAGCAGAGTTAGCTGTCGTGTCAGAGGAGTTAGCTATTGTGTTAGCATAATTAGCTGTTTTGCTAGCAAAGTTAGCTGTTGTGTTAGCATAATTAGCTGTTGTGTTAGCAGAGTTAGCTGTCATGTTAGCAGAGTTAGCTGTTGTGTTAGCAGAATTAGCTGTTGTGTTAGCAGATTCAGCTGTTGTGTTAGAGGAGTTAGCTGTTGTATTAGCATAATTAGCTGTTTTGTTAGCAGAGTTAGCTGTTCTGTTAGCAGAGTTAGCTGTGGTGTTAGCATAATTAGCTGTTGTGTTAGAGGAGTTAGCTGTGGTGTTAGCAGGGTTAGCTGTGGTGTTTGCAGAGTTAGCTGTTGTGTTAGCAGAGTTAGCTGTTGTGTTAGCCGAGTTATCTGTTGTGTTAGCAGAGTTAGCTGTTGTGTATGAGGAGTTAGCTGTTGTGTTAGCATAATTAGCTGTCGTCTTAGCAGAGTTAACTGTTGTGTTAGCCAAGTTAGCTGTTGTGTTAGCAGAATGAGCTGTTGTGTATGAGGAGTTAGCTGTTGTGATAGCAGAGTTAGCTGTAGTGTTAGCATAATTAGCTGTCGTCTTAGCAGAGTTAGCTGTTGTGTTAGCCGAGTTAGATATAGTGTTAGCACAGTTAGCTGTCGTGTTAGCAGAGTTAGCTGTTTTGTTAGAGGAGTTAGCTGTTATGTTAGCCGAGTTAGATATAGTGTTAGCAGAGTTAGCTGTACTGTTAGCAGAGATAGCTGTTGTGTATGAGGAATTAACTGTTGTGTTAGCAGAGTTAGCTGTAGTGTTAGCATAATTAGCTGTCGTCTTAGCAGAGATAGCTGTTGTGTTAGCAGAGTTAGCTGTTGTGTTTGAGGAGTTAGCTGTTGTGTTAGCATAATTAGCTGTAATGTTAGCATAATTAGCTGTCGTCTTAGCAGAGTTAACTGTTGTGTTAGCAGAGTTAGCTGTTGTGTGAGCCAAGTTAGCTGTTGTGTATGAGGAGTTATCTGTTGTGTTAGCCAAGTTAGATAAAGTGTTAGCAGAGTTAGCTGTCATGTTAGCATAATTAGCTGTAGTGTTAGCAGAGATAGCTGTTGTGTACATAATATAATATAATATAAAGCTTTATTGCAGACACAGGTCCATATAACACATAATACAGTATACATAGTATAAAAAGGAGATACAAAAATACATAAAAAATTGCATATTAACCTATAGGATACACAATAATACATAAAAATTGCATAAGAGCCTATAGGATATATAGGCTATTGCACCAATGTCGTCTTAACCTAGAAGTGTATCTATAGCAGCTTTTCAGAGGGCTGACTAGAGCTTCAATTATGTGGTTCTCTGACTTGTCCAAGCGACACATAAAACTAAACATCAATTGTCTTAAGAGTGCCTCACACGTTGGCACTCTAGTGGACACAACCAACTGACTGGCACTCTGCCACCTAGGGACACAGAGCATCAGCCTCATGGCATCATTGTCTGCTACCTTGAGCCTCTGCATACACTTTTTCTTATAATTAGACCACAATTGAGCAGTATATAACGGTGTGATGTAAGTTCTAAACAGAGAGCACTTCACAGAGTCAGAGCACATAGAGAACCTCCTTATAAGCATGTTAGCTTGAGAGTAAATTTGACAGCGCTGTCGGTAGAGGTCTTTATCATCCGTCCAGTCATCAGATATGACATGTCCTAAATATTTAATTTCCTCACACACAGCAAGAGGACTATCTGACAAATAAAAAGTCGGAAAAGTTGATTTCCTGTCCTCGTCACTTCTAACTATCATTATGTGACTTTTCATAGCATTATACTTTATGTCATAATCAAGGCCATACTGAGAGCACACCTTCAGCATCTGCTGCAGCCCAGCACTATATGGACAGAGCAGGACCAGGTCGTCTGCATACATAAGATGATTAACAGTAGTGTTGCCCACAAGACAGCCAGTTTGTAACCTACTTAGCTGATTTGATAATTCATCCATATAAACATTAAATAAAAGAGGAGACAAAATCCCTCCTTGCCGCACTCCGTTACTAACACAGAATAGAGCAGATACAACATTGTCCCATTTAACCTGAAACGTTTGGTGGGCATACCAAAACTCTAAAATTCTCACAAAAAATTTAGGGACACCTCTATCTACCAATTTTACAAACAATCGTTCATGATTAATTCTATCAAATGCCTTTGACGCATCAATAAAGCATAGGAATACAGATGAATTTAAGCTTGTGTACCTAGGCAAGGCAAGGCAGCTTTATTTGTATAGCACATTTCAGCATCAGCGCAATTCAAAGTGCTTTACATGAAAACAGAATAAAAAATTTAAAACAGATAAAATACAAGAATAAAAGTTACAGTGCAGTATAAGAAATGAAACATTGAAGAGCAATTAAAACAGTTAAATATATAAAAGCAGATAAAATAGGAATTTCTCTTTATATGCTTATATAGATTGTTATACAGTGTCAACAATGCAACTTCAGTATAACAAATGAACAGTTATTTAAAGAAAGGCAACATCAAAAAGAATATATTTTTAAGGTGATAATAGCCTGACTTTGTTATTGTCTTAATGTGGCTGTTAAAATTCAGGTCTGAGTCCATGACTACACCAAGATTTCTGGCTTTGTCTGTTGTTTTTAACATTATCGTTTGAAGCTGAGTGCTGACTTTTAATCGTTCCTCTTTCGCTCCAAAAACAACCACCTCAGTTTTTTCTTCATTTAATTTAAGAAAGTTCTGGCACATCCAGTCGTTAATTTGTTCAATGCACTTAGTCAGTTGTTGTATTGGACTATAGTCCCCTGGCGATAAGGTTATATAAAGTTGTGTGTCATCCGCATAACTATGGTAACTTCTTTTGTTGTTTTCCATAATTTGAGCCAGTGGAAGCATGTAGATGTTAAACAGGAGAGGCCCCAGAACGGAGCCTTGGGGAACTCCGCACGTCATATTTGTATGCTCAGATGTATAATTCCCTATAGACACAAAGTAGTCCCTATTCTTTAAATAAGACTCAAACCACTTTAGTACTGAGCCAGAAATGCCAACCCAGTTTTCCAATCGGTCTAGTAATATGTCATGGTCGACCGTATCAAATGCAGCACTGAGATCAAGTAATACCAAGACTGAAATTTTGCCACTATCTGTGTTTAAGTGGATGTCATTAAAGACTTTAACAAGAGCTGTCTCAGTGCTGTGGTGTGGTCGAAAACCCGACTGGAAGGCATCAAAACTGTTGTTTAGTGACAAGAAAAGGTTGAGTTGTTGAGAAACCGTTTTTTCAATGATTTTACTGAAAAATGGAAGGTTTGATATCGGCCTATAGCTGCTCATTAGTGACGTGTCTAGATTGTTCTTTTTTAAGAGTGGCTTAATGACTGCAGTTTTCAGGGCCTGTGGGAAGATACCTGAGAGAAGAGACGTGTTTACAATCTGTAGAAGATCTGTAGCCAAACAATTTGCAACATTTTTGAAAAGGCCCGTTAGTAGAATATCAAGGCAGCAGGAGGAGGTTTTCAGATGTTGTATAATGTCCTCCAGGTTTTTACGGTTAATCATATGAAATTTGGTCATATTGGAATCTTTTTTGCCTGGACACTGTGACAACACATACCCTGTACTCGATATGGAAGCACTGACTGTTTGTCTAATTTTCTGAATTTTGTCATTGAAGAAGGTGGCAAAATCATTGCAGGCCTTTGTGGATAAAAGTTCCGATGCTACTGGTACTGGAGGGTTTGTTAACCTATCGACAGTAGCAAACAAAGCACGTGAATTATTATTGTTTTTTGCAATAATGTCCGAGAAGAAGGACCGCCTTGCATTCCTCAGTTCCAAATTATAAACGCGAAGTCTCTCTTTAAAAGTGTTGTAGTGGACCTGGAGATTAGTTTTTCACCACCTGCGTTCTGCTTTTCGACACTCTCTTTTTTCTGTTCTTACCAGTATGGCATTTCTCCATAGAGATCTTTTCTTATCAGAGACAGTTTTTACCTTAATGGGAGCAATGGCATCAATAACATTTGTAATTTTACAATTGAAATTGTCTACAAGCTCAGTGACTGAGACCCCTGAGAGGGTGGGTGTGGACGAGAAAAGCTGAATGAATGTGTATATATCACTGGTGTTGTCAGTGATATACCGTTTTCTTATTAACTTTGTTTGGACATGTTTTTGCACAGAGATAGTGCCATTAAAGAAAACACAGGAATGATCAGAGAGAGATGTATGATCAGTCACCATAACCTTGGAAATGTTCAAACCCTTTGAGATAATCAAGTCCAGAGTGTGCCCCTTGTTGTGTGTGGGCTCCGTCACATGCTGAGTCAGTCCATAGTTCTCAAAAATACAACACAGTTCTTTGGTCCCTCTATCCTTGGGGTTGTCAACATGAATGTTGAAATCACCAGCAATAACTACACAGTCAAAGTTAATACAGATTAAAGACAGCAGTCCACTAAAGTCGTCAAAGAAGGATGCACAGTATTTAGGTGGCCTGTAGATAATTAGAAATATAGGTCGAGAGGGGGACCTTAACTGAAGAGCCACATATTCAAAAGAAGCAAAGTTTCCATAAGCTATTTTAGTACATTGGAACGAGTCGTTAAACAAAATGGCGACTCCACCTCCTTTCTTATTCGCTCTATTCTCACTCATAAAACTGAAGTTAGGGGGAGCTGACTCAATGAGAACAGCATCACTGTTATTATGGTCTAACCAGGTTTCAGTTAAAAACATAAAATCAAGATTGTGTTTAATAATAAAATCATTGATTAAAAATGATTTACCCGCCAAAGACCTGACGTTTAGTAAGGCTAATGTTAGTGTGTTAAAATAATTATCTGTCTCGTTTTTTGGGACAGGCTGTGGCCGATGAGAAATGGATGCTAAATTTGCTAAGTTGGCAGTTAAGTGCTTCTTTTTCTTACTTAGCGGAGTCACCATTCTTTTTCTATTACCTATCACAACATAGATTGACGAAGAATTGAATACACAGGGCCCAGGCTTGTCCTGGAAAGAGTCATGAGTGCCACTAGGCATGCAGCCTGGGCCCAGCACATATCAGTTAAAGCTTGTTTCATTCTGTACACAAGCATACTTATCAGTCTGTTGAGAAGGAGTTAGCTGCCGTCCTTGAGGGGGCAGAGGTGCCTGGCTGGAGATTCAGCAGACTGTTGGCACTGAACAAATGGCTTTCAACTGCATGTACTGTCCACTCTCTGCGGTTCATTGACAATTTTAACATTTTTTGGGACCGCAGACATCTTTTTAAAGCAGATGGACTTTTCCTTAACAAGCCAGGAGTAAAGCTGTTCACCTCTAGCCTACATTACTTTCTGCACCACACATCTGCTCCCTCGGCCAAGGACACAGGACAAGATAAATCAACACAAACAAAACAGGAGGAAGACACAACAAAGAGCGGCAGTGATCCACCACAGCCCCCACCTGAGCAAAGATTTGACCATGGAGGACCTCAGAGCGGAGACGAGAAATCTCAACCCCCTTCACCCGTCCAACACTCCTCAAACCCCCTTACCATCACCGATGCCTTTGAGGATCCATCGCTCTCCCCATTCACCCTTTCCCCTGTGTCCCCCTGCCACATGTTGGGGTTCACTGACCGGATGGAGCAGCTGGTAGATGCTGGAACCAAGTTTACCCCACTACATTCTCCCATCACTCGCCCCCAGCATCAACCACTGAAAGTAAAACGCCAGGCACCTCTGCCCCCTCGAGGACGGCAGCTAACTCCTTCTCAACAGACTGATAAGTATGCTTGTGTACAGAATGAAACAAGCTTTAACTGATATGTGCTGGGCCCAGGCTGCATGCCTAGTGGCACTCATGACTCTTTCCAGGACAAGCCTGGGTCCTGTGTATTCAATTCTTCGTCAATCTATGTTGTGATAGGTAATAGAAAAAGAATGGTGAATCCGCTAAGTAAGAAAAAGAAGCACTTAACTGCCAACTTAGCAAATTTAGCATCCATTCCTCGTCAGCCACAGCCTGTCCCAAAAAATGAGACAGATAACTATTTTAACACACTAACACTAGCCTTACTAAACGTCAGGTCTTTGGCGGGTAAATCATTTTTAATCAATGATTTTATTAGTAAACACAATCTTGATTTTATGTTTTTAACTGAAACCTGGTTAGACCATAATAACAGTGATGCTGTTCTCATTGAGTCAGCTCCCCCTAACTTCAGTTTTATGAGTGAGAATAGAGCAAATAAGAAAGGAGGTGGAGTCGCCATTTTGTTTAACGACTCGTTCCAATGTACTCAAATAGCTTATGGAAACTTTGTTTCTTTTGAATATGTGGCTCTTCAGTTAAGGTCCCCCTCTCGACCTTTATTTCTTATTACAGCATTATCTACAAACCACCTAAATACTGTGCATCCTTCTTTGACGACTTTAGTGGACTGCTGTCTTTAATCTGTATTAACTTTGACTGTGTAGTTATTGCTGGTGATTTCAACATTCATGTTGACAACCCCCAGGATAGAGGGACAAAAGAACTGTGTTGTATTTTTGAGAACTATGGACTGACTCAGCATGTGACGGAGCCCACACACAACAAGGGGCACACTCTGGACTTGATTATCTCGAAGGGTTTGAACATTTCCAAGGTTGTGGTGACTGATGCTGCTCTCTCTGATCATTCCTGTGTTTTCTTTAATGGCACTATCTCTGTGCAAAAAAGTGTCCAAACAAAGTTAATACGAAAACGGTATATCACTGACAACACCAGTGAAACATTCAGTCAGCTTTTCTCGTCCACACCCGCCCTCTCAGGGGTCTCAGTCACTGAGCTTGTAGACAATTTCAATTGTAAAATTACAAATGTTATTGATACCATTGCTCCCATTAAGGTAAAAACTGTCTCTGATAAGAAAAGATCTCCATGGAGAAATGCCATACTGGTAAGAACAGAAAAAAGAGAGTGTCGAAAAGCAGAACGCAGGTGGCGAAAAACTATGCTCCAGGTCTACTACAACACTTTTAAAGAGAGACTTTGCATTTATAATTTGGAACTGAGGAATGCAAGGCGGTCCTTCTTCTCGGACATTATTGCCAAAAACAATAATAATTCACGTGCTTTGTTTGCTACTGTCGATAGGTTAACAAACCCTCCAGTACCAGTAGCATCTGAACTTTTGTCCACAAAGGCCTGCAATGATTTTGCCACCTTCTTCAATGACAAAATTCAGAAGATTAAACAAACAGTCAGTGCTTCCATATCGAGTACAGGGTATGTGTTGTCACAGTGTCCAGGCAAAACAGATTCCAACATGACCCAATTTCATATGATTAACTATAAAAACCTGGAGGACATTATACAACATCTGAAAACCTCCTCCTGCTGCCTTGATATTCTACCAACGGGCCTTTTCAAAAATGTTGCAAATTGTTTGGCTCCAGATCTTCTACAGATTGTAAACACGTCTCTTCTCTCAGGTATCTTCCCACAGGCCCTGAAAACTGCAGTCATTAAGCCACTCTTAAAAAAGAACAATCTGGACACGTCACTAATGACCAACTATAGGCCGATATCAAACCTTCCATTTTTAAGTAAAATCATTGAAAAAACAGTTTCTCAACAATTGACCCTTTTCTTGTCACTAAACAACAGTTTTGATGCCTTCCAGTCGGGTTTTCGACCACACCACAGCACTGAGACAGCTCTTGTTAAAGTCTTTAATGACATCCACTTAAACACAGATAGTGGCAAAATTTCAGTCTTGGTACTACTTGATCTCAGTGCTGCATTTGATACGGTCGACCATGACATATTACTAGACCGATTGGAAAATTGGGTTGGCATTTCGGGCTCAGTACTAAAGTGGTTTGAGTCTTACTTAAAGAATAGGGACTACTTTGTGTCGATAGGGAATTATACATCTGAGCATACAAATATGACGTGCGGAGTTCCCCAAGGCTCCGTTCTGGGGCATCTCCTGTTTAACATCTACATGCTTCCACTGGCTCAAATTATGGAAAAGAACAAAAGAAGTTACCATAGTTATGCGGATGACACACAACTTTATATAACCTTATCGCCAGGGGACTATAGTCCAATACAACAACTGACTAAGTGCATTGAACAAATTAACGACTGGATGTGCCAGAAAATTAAATTAAATGAAGAAAAAACTGAGGTGGTTGTTTTTGGAGCAAAAGAGGAACAATTAAAAGTCAGCACTCGGCTTCAAATGATAATGTTAACAACAACAGACAAAGCCAGAAATCTTCGTGTAGTCATGGACTCAGACCTGAATTTTAACAGCCACATTAAGACAATTACAAAGTCAGCCTATTACCACCTTAAAAATATATCAAGGGTTAAAGGACTTATGTCTCAGCAGGACTTGGAAAAACTTGTCCATGCTTTTATCTTCAGTAGACTAGACTACTGTAACGGAGTCTTTACAGGTCTCCCTAAAAAATCAATCAGACAGCTGCAGCTGATTCAGAACGCTGCTGCTCGAGTCCTCACTAAGACCAAGAAAGTGGATCACATCACTCCAGTACTGAAGTCTCTACACTGGCTTCCAGTGCCTCAAAGAATTGATTTCAAAATACTTTTGTTGGTTTATAAATCACTAAACGGTTTAGGGCCTAAATACATTTCTGATCTGCTAGTACAGTATGACCCACCCAGACCTCTCAGGTCGTCTGGGACAGCTCTGCTTGTTGTCCCTAGAGTCAGAACTAAACAGGGGGAAGCAGCGTTTAGTTTCTATGCTCCACATATCTGGAACAAACTCCCAGAAAACTGCAGGTCTGCCGCAACTCTCAGTTCTTTTAAATCAAGGCTGAAGACCTTTCTATTTGATGTTGCCTTTCTTTCTATATAAGCATATAAAGAGAAATTCCTATTTTATCTGCTTTTATATATTTAACTGTTTTAATTGCTCTTTAATGTTTCATTTCTTATACTGCAATGTAACTTTTATTCTTGTATTTTAACTGTTTTAAATTTTTTATTCTGTTTTCATGTAAAGCACTTTGAATTGCCCTGTTGCTGAAATGTGCTATACAAATAAAGCTGCCTTGCCTTGCCTTTACTTTCAGTGGTTGATGCTGGGGGCGAGTGATGGGAGAAGGTAGTGGGGTAAACTTGGTTCCAGCATCTACCAGCTGCTCCATCCGGTCAGTGAACCCCAACATGTGGCAGGGGGAAACAGGGGAAAGGGTGAATGGGGAGA
The DNA here is from genome assembly GCF_008315115.2 of Sander lucioperca. NCBI lineage: Eukaryota > Metazoa > Chordata > Actinopteri > Perciformes > Percidae > Sander > Sander lucioperca. The sequence goes on from NC_050177.1 coordinate 14,710,983, forward strand.
GCGATGGATCCTCAAAGGCGTCGGTGTTGGTAAGGGGGTTTGAGGAGTGTTGGACAGGTGAAGGGGGTTGAGATTTCTCGTCTCCGCTCTGAGGTCCTCCATGGTCAAATCTTTGCTCAGGTGGGGGCTGTGGTGGATCACTGCCGCACTTTGTTGTGTCTTCCTCTTGTTTTGTTTGTGTTGATGTATCTTGTCCTGTGTCCTTGGCCGAGGGAGCAGATGTGTGGTGCCGAAAGTAAAGTAGGCTAGAGGTGAACAGCTTTACTCCTGGCTTGTTAAGGAAAAGTCCATCTGCTTTAAAAAGATGTCTGCGGTCCCAAAAAATGTTGTTAATGAACCGCAGAGAGTGGACGGTACATGCAGTTGAAAGCCATTTGTTCAGTGCCAACAGTCTGCTGAATCTCTCAGCTCCTATTCTGACTGGCGGTATAGGGCCACTGATAAACACTTTGCGTTTAGGGAGCTGACTGTGTTCAGCAGATTCATAAAGTCACGATTCAACACTTCAGACTCTTGCTTTACAACATCATGTGACCCTATATGCAGCATAATGTTTTTCACAGTTGGGTGTGCTGCCATGATATCCGGGATTCTTTGGGCTAAGTCAGACACCATGTCTTTGGGAAAACAGAGAATTTTGGTGTTTTTAATGCTTTTTATGTCTTTTACAGCAGAGTCACCCACAATCAGAGTTTGGTGCCGTCGTTAGCTTTCCCTGTAGCTTTTTACTTTTTGAATTGCTCTCAGTCCTTACCCTGCTGTGTGACGATGAGACGCAATCCTGGTCATGTCCAGGGTCCTGCAGCAGAGGAGCAAATCTGTTATCCAGTTGCACCCTCAGTTGTTGGGGAGGCATTTTGTTGCTAATTCTCCCTTTTGCAGCTGTCCACGGCTGTGTCCTACTGAGTACAGGGGTAGAAGAGGCGCTCTGCCTGGATGGTAATGCAGGCCAGCCGTTCATATCACAAATCTCAGGGCGCTGTGCCCTGCCCGTTAGTCGTCCTTCCCAGGAAAAGGATTTACTCTTAGGCTTTGCACCAAAAGAGTTCCAGGGAGGACTATCACTTGTTGATTTGTTACTTATTCCACAGCCCTCCTGTTTGTCCGTAGTCTTGCTGGTGCTAGTTAGCCGTGTGTTGGCATGCTTCTGTCCATTGTTTTGGGTCAATGGTAAAGTGGTGTCATTCCCACATGATCCGTTCACTTCCAGGTTTACTTCTAACCGTTGAAGTTTGGTTTCCAGAATAACAATCTTCTGAAGGAGTTTGTTGTAGTCCTCCATGGAGAAGGGAGGCATCTTGCTGCTAATTAGCTTTAGCTACAATCACTTTAGGACAGGCTTGAGCTATTGGTAGGCAAGAAAAATGTTGAAATATGGCAAAAGCCTACTATGTCTACAAAAAATGTATAGTCCAGTGATTTATGTATGTATCCAAGAGCCGCTGCTCATAGTTTTCTCTCAGAGGAAAAGTAAGATTATCAGCAGAAATATGCAAGCAAAGGCAGGAGCAAGCAGCAAAGCGTCTGCACTGTAAGAAGCAGGAAGCAGTGAGTATCCAGCCACCACCTCTTTGCTCAGTTTTGACCAGTCCAGTTTACTTGAGGAAGCAGCATTATTATTATTTCTGGACAGCAGGGGAACATTCTCAACATCTATCAGTGCAGCAATAGGTATATGATCAGAGATGGCAAGTTCATGACAAATCTCCACATTACCCAGTGAGGCATGAGCATCAGCTGTGGTCACAATATGGTCTAACCAAGATGTTGTGTGCCACGCTTCACTAACGTAGGTAAAACTTGTGTCAGGCAACAGAGCTTTACTCCATAAAATTAATTTAGACTCATTACAGAACTGCTGCAGGTGTGCTGCAAATAAGGATTTGCTATCAGACATGTCAATGTCAGCATTAAAATCACCCATGACATAGACACAGGATGAGCTGTTATCCTCTATGAATGAATGAATAAAAGCTAACCTGTTCAGAAATTCGTCCTCATGCTCATATGATTCATACGGTGTATAAACATTTAAAACAGTAAATTTCTTTCCATTACAGTTACACTCTAGTCCAACGGCCCAGTCAACATTTAAACGCACCACCTTCACCATTGAGTCATATTTGATGTTCCACAGTATAGCTACACCACCAGCTATCCTACCACGAACCAGCCTCGTACTGAGGTCGGTAGTGGACTCTCCCGCCCCATGGAAGTTCATGTGTATAGTGTTCAACTTATCTAGATCTTGTTTCGCCAGCCAGGTTTCTTGCAGGCACAGAATATCACATTCGTCCAGTATTGTGTTCACAGCCAGACGTCTTGATCTATCAGTAGCAGTATGTCCTACTCGCAATCCGCAAGTGTTGTAAGACACAACACGCATTTAATGTGTTTAGTTGCTCCCAGTGGAGCAGCTAGCCTTCATCCCGTCCTCGCCCACACATGTAATAGGTACCCCAGCATCGTTGCCGTGCAGCAGCCCCTCATCTCGAAAGCGAGGGGCATCCTCTGGACCAGACGGACCTCCGTCTGCTCCTCTAGGGCGACGAGGCTCATAGTAACGTCGGACAAAAGACCCAGCGGGCCAAAGCTGCGGGTCGTACAGCTCCGCCACATAATTACATTCAGCGGAGATACAGAATGAGCTGAATCTACTCTGTGCCGTCTCTATTTTGCTACATGTCACTTCCCGACCCAGCTTCATCAGTGTAGTAGTGGCATCTACACTGAGATCAAACTTTGTAGCAAATACCTTTACCATCTTTGTTTTGACAGCCAGTATATTGCTAACCACACCAGTCCCAACTATGCCGGTTTTCTTTCTCACATACCTCGCTGAAGCTTTCTCAGTACGAGGTGTAGGGATTCGATGAGCAGGGTTCTCAGTTACCTGCTTCAGTCGTACCTGCTTCAGTCGGCGCCCATCCTTTACCACCTTGCTCCATGGGGGGGTCTGCGTTCGCCCCAGGGCTGGATCTACAGACTGGGCTGGTTGACTGCCGTCAGTCCCACTAAGCGATACAGTTAACCATCCATTAACCCCAGAAGTTGTACAGTGGGCAGGCTCAGGACCCGGCGGCTTCTCCAAAACAGTCGAGGTAAGACCTGTCGCACTGGGCGCAGGGCCCGGTTGTATCTCCACAGCAGAGAGGCAGGCAGCCGGAAAAGTGGCGTCCGGGCCACAGTGCCCCTCCACAGCAGTCAGCCGGCTGTCGAGTTTAACAGAAACCTCACGCAATGTTTCACAGGCAGCTACCTGAGTTCCCATAGTTCTTTTGAGGTAGTCAATGTCAGCATTGATTTGCTGCATATTCCCGAGGAGCACAGAAACATCGATGTGTTTAAATGAGACGGGGTGTAATTCATCCAGGAAGTGCGATACAAATCTTGGGGTCTCTTCACCGCACTCATTTAGCGCTTGCAGGCACATTTTGACATTGTTAATGTCCTTCTTTGGTCCCCTGTGGGAGATCCATCATTTGTTGTGTGGAAGGAGTTCTGACAAAACTGCCTTTGAAGATTCAATCCGCTCGGAGCTGAAACTGCTCGTTACTATCGTCACAATATCATCGTGACTTAGTGATCGCATTTTGATCATAATAAAGTTCAGCAACTCATCCTCGACTATGACTCTAACGTCTTCAGTATGGTAAATCTCCGGTTTAATTCGAGTAAACTCTCCCACAGCACGCCGTGCTGCTGCACCGGCCACCATGATGAATGATGAATCCTGTATGAGGATTTAGCTGTTGTGTTAGCATAATTAGCTGTCGACTTAGCAGAGTTAGCTGTTGTGTTAGCAGAGTTACCTGTTGTGTTAGCCGAGTTAGATATAGTGGTAGCCGAGTTAGATATAGTGTTAGCAGAGTTAGCTGTTGTGTTAGCCGAGTTAGATATAGTGTTAGCACAGTTAGCTGTCGTGTTAGCAGAGTTACCTGTAGTGTTAGCAGAGTTAGCTGTAGTGTTAGCTTAGATAGCTGTTGTGTATGAGGAGTTATCTGTTGTGTTAGCAGAATTAGTGGTCGTCTTAGCAGAGTTAGCTGTTGTGGTAGCAGAGTTAGATATAGTTTTAGCACAGTTAGCTGTCGTATTAGCAGAGTTAGCTGTTGTGTTAGCAGAGATAGCTGTTGTGATAGTAGAGTTAGCTGTCGTGTTAGCAGAGTTAGCTGTTGTGTTAGCAGAGATAGCAGTTGTGATAGTAGAGTTAGCTGTTGTGTTAGAGGATATAGCTGTGGTGTTAGCAGAGTTACCTTTTGTGTTAGAGGAGTTAGCTGTGTTGTTAGCAGAGTTAGCTGTAGTGTTAGCATAATTAGCTGTTGTGTTAGCAGAGATAGCTGTTGTGTATGAGGATTTATCTGTACTGTTAGCATAATTAGCTGTTGTGGTAGCAGAGATAGCTGTTGTGTTAGAGGAGTTAGCTGTTGTGTTAACAGAGTTAGATATAGTGTTAGCAGAGTTAGCTGTAGTGTTAGCATAATTAGCTGTTGTGTTAGCAGAGTTAGCTGTTGTGTTAGAGGAGTTATCTGTAGTGTTAGCATAATTAGCTGTAGTGTTAGCAGAGATAGCTGTTGTGTATGAGGAGTTAGCTGTAGTGTTAGCATAATTAGCTATTGTCTTCGCAGAGATAGCTGTTGTGTTAGCAGAGTTAGCTGTTGTGTATGAGGAGTTAGCTGTTGTGTTAGCATAATTAGCTGTCATCTTAGCAGCGTTAGCTGTTGTGTTAGCAGAGTTAGCTGTCGGTGTTGTAATTTGTAGACGTCCCTAAGCACTCGTCTTACTGCCGGTAGCAGCAGAGAGCAGAAGCCAGCAGGCAAGTCTTATTTAAATAAACTCCTGGTGTACTTACAAACTTTCCAATCCATCGTTTTATGAGTACATAACCTATTTGTACTACTGTAGAAGTTTGGTATCATTTTGGGCATTATTAGTGGGGTAACTTACGAGATACACTCTTGGATCCATTAGCGCCTGCACTAAGCTAACCAGCTGATAACGCTAACTCTCCCAATGTTGGACCCAGGTGAAAAAGCTTCTGGGGGTGTTTGGCTCGAGGTCGTGGTGCAAAGGACCCTCGGGTGAAATTACTCCCAACCATCACTTTAACATCTGATTTATTTTAATTTAGTAGGTTTATCTCAGTTCAAAACTATTTATTTGTTATTTCTGTAGAGCTTCAATAATACATGTCTACTATTCTTCTTCTCTCTCTCTCTCGCTCTCTCTCTCTCTCTCTCTGTCTCTCTACCTCTCTCTCTCTCTACCTCTCTCTCTCTCTCTCTCTCTCTCTCTCTCTGAGTGGATGTGTGAGTGTGAGTGCTGAGTGAGTCTACGGAGTGTGTGAGTTTCTATCTTTGTTTTTCTGTGTATTTGGGGTTGTGTATGTGATTATTTTGTTGTGTAGTTGTTAGTTATTAGTTGGTGGAGGTTTTGTTGGGATAGTTTGGTTGTCAGCCGGGCATTATGCCCGTGTTTGGCGGCCATGCGGTGCTGGAGAAGCTGACACGCCGACATGCGGTGAGGATTTCCCCTCATGTGGGCTGTTCAGTGGAGGAGGCCAGCTATGCTGTCGGGGAGGTTGTGGGCTTTGACAGTGTGAAGTCTGCCTCCCGTATGAACAAGGCAGTGGTGATTTTCCTGGATGATGTGGCGAAGGTTGAGACTGTGGTGGAGAAAGGAATTGTAATCCGGGATACTTTCACCCCGGTTCTCCCGCTGGTGAGCCCAGCTAAACGTATCACAATTTCAAACGCACCTCCGTTCATTAAAAATGATGATTTGGACAAAGAGCTGTCCCGGTACGGCCAGCTGATGTCTCCCATTAAAATGGTTCTGCTCGGATGTAAATCACCCAAACTCAAACACGTAGTGTGTCACAGGAGACAAGCCTTCATGATTTTAAAAGACAACGCGGCTGATCTAAATTTAACGTTCAGTTTTAAAGTTGAAGGATTCAGTTATGTTGTCTTTGCAACGTTGGATACTATGAAGTGTTTTGGATGCGGGGAGGAGGGTCATTTGGTCCGTTTTTGTCCGCGCCTGCCGGCCCCTGATCCCGCTGAGACGGCCCCCGGTCCCACTGAACCGGCTCCCGGTCCAGCTGGGTCGGGCGGTTGGGCCAACCGGGCCGCAGAGCCTCCGGGGGTCTCAGAGCCTCCGGGGGGCTCAGATTCAGATGTTGCGCCACCTGCGGCTGACTCAGACTCGGCAGGTGCGCAACAGTGTGCAGAAACTGCACAGGTAACAGAGAAAGACACGCAGGAAAAAGAGAGAGATGTTGCTCATAATGAGGGTGGAGATGAGAGTGTAAACGAAGGACATAACCAGTGTAATGAAAAAGCAGAAAATAACAGACAGACAGGGAAAAAGAAAGTCAGTGCTAAAGGAAAAAGCTGCAGTCGGAATGTTATTAATGTGGCTGATGATGTTCTGGCTGAAAATCTGTCTGAAGAGATGGATGTTACTATAAGATCCAGTAAAAGAAAAAGCAGTTCTAACAAAGACCAGAGTGAGGCAAAAGCTAAAAAGCTGCTGGAGGATCTGTGTGATGAGGATGAGGATGATGAGGAGGAATGTGAGTGGACTGCATCCCCAGTAGAAGAGTTAACTCTTTATCCTCTGGATAAAATTAAGAAGTTCCTGCAGGACACTAAAGGGATCAGGGCGGTTAAGACGGAGCAGTTCTTCCTGATCTGAGAGGGTTGATCAGGTCTGTGGCCTGGCTGAGGAAAGAGACAGAAGGGTTCACTATCCAAGAGGTTTACCGCCTCAACAAACTGGTGACTAAAGTCAGAGCTCAACTTATTGAAGATGATGACTAGTTTTAATATGTTTCTCCACATACATGTTGTGTGTTTTTTTGCTCTTTCCTTTTTAATGGCGGATTTAAACATTGGATCTTTAAACATTAATGGAGCAAGAAGTGATGTAAAAAGAGCTTCTCTGTTTAAACTGATGGAGTTCAAACATCTAGATGTTATCTTTGTGCAGGAGACTCCCAGTGATGTGGAGAATGAGAGTGAGTGGAGGAAGCAGTGGCCTGGGGGGGTTATTCTCAGCCATAAGGCCTCCAACAGTGGGGGGGTCGGGGTGCTCTTCTCTAAGGGCTTTCGTCCCAGCTCCTTTAGTGTGGAGGACATCATGTGTGGCCACATTATAAAAATTAAGGTTCAGTATGAAAATGTAAAACTTATTTTTATAAATGTGTATGCTCCAGTTTTGGCCATTGAACGAATTACATTTTTAAACCTTTTGTGTGATGTCATTCAGGATTGTACTGATGATTTTAGTTTTTGGGAGGTGACTTTAACTGCACAGAGAATCCCTCTTTAGACCGTAATCACCTGGAGCCTCATCCTGCTTCCTGGGCCAGACTCAGGCGTCTGATGGAGAGCTGTGAGCTGGAGGATGTGTGGAGAGGTTTTCACCTGAACGCCAGGCGGTACACCTGGAGTCATTCCAGAGACAACATGTTGTCTTTGGCCAGGCTGGACCGCTGCTATTGTTTTAAACACCATTTTGGTGTTTTTAAACAGTGTGTAATAACTCCTGTTGGTTTTACGGACCATTGTCTTGTCCAGTGTTCTGTCTATATTCTCTCTCTCTCTACCTATCTCTCTGTCGCTCTCCCTCTCTCTACATCTCTCTCTGTCTCTCCCTCTCCCTCTCTCTCCCTCTTTCTCCATCTCTCTCCCTCTCTCTGTCTCTCTCTACCTCTCTCTCCCTCTCTCTCTCTCTATCTCTCTCTCTACCTCTCTACTCTCTCTCTCTATCTCTCTCTCTCTCTGTCTCTCTCCCTCTCTCTCTGTCTCTCTCTCTCTATCTGTCTCTCTCCCTCTCTCTCTGTCTCTCTCTCTCTGTCTCTCTCTCTCTCTCTGTCTCTATCTCTCTCTCTCTCTCTCTCTCTCTCTCTCTCTCTCTCTCTCTCTCTCTCTCTCTCTCTCTTTCTGAGTGATGTAATGCCCCCCCTCCTCCTCCTTTCAGGGTGGAGCCTGCTGGAGTCAGATATTTGACACCAGGTCCATGGAGATGTAAGTCTGTTTTTAATTTCATTCATCAAACTGTGACATCACTCATTCAACCCTCTGATGTCATCATCTACGTGCTGATTGGTTAATAACTGCAGCTGTGTTGTGTCTCCTTCTCTCCGTCAGATTCCTGTGAACTCACACTGGACACAAACACAGTGAACAGAAACCTCAAACTGTCTGACAACAACAGGAAGGTGACATTAGTGGAGGAGGATCAGTCATATCCTGATCATCCAGAGAGGTTTGACTACTGGTATCAGCTGCTGTGTAGAGATGGTCTGACTGGTCGCTGTTACTGGGAGGTTGAGAGGAGAGGAGAGGTTAATATATCAGTGAGTTACAGAGGAATCAGCAGGAGAGGAGGCAGTAGAGACTGTAGGTTTGGAGGTAATGATCAGTCCTGGAGTCTGATCTGCTCTGATGGTCGTTACTCTGTCAGGCACAATAAGAGAGAAACATCCATCTCCTCCTCCTCTGTCTCTAACAGAGTAGCAGTGTATGTGGACTGTCCTGCTGGCTCTCTGTCCTTCTACACAGTCTCCTCTGACTCACTGATCCACCTCCACACCTTCAACACCACATTCACTCAGACTCTCTATCCTGGGTTCAGGGTCTGGTCTCCTGGTTCCTCAGTGTCTCTGAGTCCTCTGGAGGACGGAGAGTCTCCTCCTGTTTCTCACTGCTGATCAGTTGAGTCTGTACAGGATCACACTTACAGAAATATTTCAGGTTATTGTTATGAACTAATGAATGAACTTTGTATAAAATAATTCAGAATGATTGAACAGATTCCTCGTGAACATTGTAAACTTCTTCCACTTCCAGTCCTTTAAAGATGGAAGCTGTGATCATGAAATTGTAGAAATGCCGTTGACTTGTGTCATGTTTAGTTTTGAGTTCTGTCTCTTTTCACAATAAAAGCATAAAGTTACTGTGAGAGTGTTTGAGGTCTTTCTGTTTAACTTTTACACACGATAAGATGTCTGGGTGTCCCAGAGGTCTTCCAGGTGGAGCTGCAGCGTGAGAAACCCTCCAATCAGAGCAGTCAAGTACGTTAGTCTTTCACTTTTTCATTTTCATATTGTGTTGCGTTCAGGGAGCAGAGAGTCTGTCTGTTTTCTCTCCACGTTAGTTATCTGCTCAGCCAGCTGCTGTAACTTCACTCTGTGCTATTAGTACTTTTACTGCAGTAACATGTCATCAATGGGACAGAAAACCTGTTTGATTGAGTCTGTTGGAGGTTTGATTCCCTCCCACATTAATATGTTTGTGTTGAAGACTTCACTGTTGGTATCAGTGAGGAAAGAAGACAGAGGGGGGATGGATTTCATATTTTAGGAAACATGTTCAGCTTGTGTAATGAGTAGTCAGTGTCTACAGTCATTAAATCTTTCAGTCAGTAACGGAGCATCAACAGCAGTCCAAATATAAGCTAGCTAGCTTAGCTCTGTTAAACAACACATGTATTTTTTATTTTTCTTTATTGATTTTTTCAACTTTATTTCAAAAAAAGTATTTTACAGAAGTTCAGTCATTGCAATACGTAGACAAATAAAATACAAAAATATATACAAATTAAAGCTGCAAGCAGCGAAGGACGGGCCCTCGCTCCTCTGCGCGCGTCGGGGTCACCTTTGGTCGCCGCTCCTTGCGACCGTGCATTTGCGCGGCACTCAGACACCGCAAATCGTCACCAATGAAAAGGGAACTCCCTGCTGCGTTCAACGATACCTCACACAAGACTCTACCTTAGATGGGTCAGCATTTATGAAAGGGGGCGTGGCTTGAACATAGGGGGCGGGCCAAACCATCACCAATGAAGAAGTAACTCTGTTGAGTTCATTGATACCTCACACAAGACACTTCCTTAAATGGGTCACCAGTTATAAAAAGGGGCGTGGCTAAATTATAGGGGCCGGGTCAACCCATCACCAATGAAGAAGCAACTCTGCTGAGTTCAATGACACCTCACACAAGACTACCTTAAACGTGGCCTGAGTAAGTGGGCGTGGTTATATTATAGGGGCCGGCTCATTATCACATGTAGACCACACATTCTAAGTTTCATGTAAATCGGATGATGTTTGTCATATAAGGCGCATTTCCTGTTGCCAGCGGGGGGCGCTATGACCAAAAGTCAAATATGGCCTGCAGATGTCCTCAGGCCTGGACCTTTGTCAATCGTGAGAATTTTCGGGCAGATACGACAATGTACACTCAAGTTACAACAATTTATTTGTTCATCGCTCAACACTCAAAATGGCCGCCACGCCACGCCCACACCGTCCGACGAAAAGTTTTTCTTTTAATGACTTTTCATCTTTAAGGTGTTGGGATGATAGAGACCAAGTTTGAAGTACATCGGATGAAATCTCTAGGAGGAGTTCGTTAAAGTATAGCACCTTGACTTTTAGGCCTACTTCCTGTTGCCACTAGGGGGCGCTATGACTTTAAGTAAATATCGGCCTTTATTTGTCCTCAGGGTTGGACTCTTATGAATCCTGAAACGTTTCGAGCCAATCGGACAATGTACACTCGAGTTACACCCACTTCCTGTTTCGGCGGCGAAACGCACAAAATGGCCGCCCCGCCACGGCCACGCCCTATGACGAAAAGTTTTTCTTTTAACAACTTTTCATCTTTAATGTCTTAAGATGGCACAGACCGAATTTGAAGTTGATCGGATGAAATCTCTAGGAGGAGTTTGTTAAAGTACGACATGTGGAAATGGCCAAAATTGCACTAATTTCGAACTTTGAAATCAAAATGGCGGACTTCCTGTTGGGCTTAGGGTATGGCTTCAATGACGTTTTTTGTACATCTTGACATGATACATACGTGTACCAAGTTTCGTGAGTCTACGTTAAACGCACTGCAGGGGCTCAATTTTTTTAACATTGTAGGGGGAGCTAGCAAGCCATTTTTGCGCGCCTATTCCCGAATCCCTTAAAATACGTAAATTTTCAGCAGACTTGATGCGACCGCCAAATTTGGTGAGTTTTTGAATATGTTAAGCCCCTCAAAAAGCCAATTCATTTGCCGGGAAAATAATAATAATTCCTTCAGTTTCAATAGTGCCTTCGCCGCTGTCAGCGCTCGGGCCCTAATAACGAAAAAAGCTACAAAACACTAATTACAATAAATAGCGACATGCAGTAATACAACCAAAGATATTTCACTTTTTCAATGAAACAAAAGCATGTGAATAAAATAAACATGTCTGGCCCTGATGTGGGACCTTCTCCCTTAA
>NC_050177.1:14727262-14814762 GCF_008315115.2 Sander lucioperca
TGTCGGTCGGTCTGTTCACTGAGGCTATGTTTAGACGGAAACAATCTGGAGAGAAAACACAAAAGTTGCGTTGCATTCTCACTTTTTATTCCGCATATAGACGAGAGTTTTGGGGGGGAAATCTGCGTGCATATGGTGACGCAAAAGTGTGTGAAGTTCGATGTAGTATGCACGCCAGGCGGCTAGGTGGCACTGCCACACAACACCGCCAAGGCCGCGCGATTACGTAGAACCTTCTTTCTACTTCTCTCCTTAGTAGCACAAAACCAAAACATGTCGACCGGCACAGTCGACCGTTATAAGCCACAGCACAGCACCCACGGGAGCACTGCCAATATCCTGAGCTTCGCAGCCCTTCAGCCGCTGCTTGAGAGCGAGAGGCAGCAGGCAGAGGAGGGTGACTGCTGGCCGCTGGCCGCTGGCCGCTGGCCGCTGCCCGCTGGCCGCTGCCCGCTGGCCGCTGCCCTCTGGCCGCTGCCCGCTGCCCGCTACCCGCCTCCCTCTGGCCGCTGCCCGCTGGCCGCTGGTCGCTGGCCGCTGCCCGCTGGCCGCTGGCCGCTGCCCGCTGCCCGCTGCCCGCTGGCCGCTGCCCGCTGGCCGCTGCCCTCTGCCACTCACTCTCTCTCTTTCTCTTCATCCGTAATGTTATAGCCTACTCTGGCTCAAATGAATAGCCTACATATAGTCATCGAACTATAACAACCTTATCCACATTGTCGAAATCATTTAAATATTGAGCCATTACATGGAAAATATTTTAGATAACAGGAGCCTACAGTTTCTGTAGCCTACTCCATAACAACAGACTACCTGGACACCTTTTTCTTGTCTCTCTCCACACCGCTGTCTTCAGAGTTTTACGTTTTTACCCTTTAGACGGTAACGCGACGGTGGAGCGTTTTTAAGATTTCCACTCTGGAGGGTGGTTTCACTTTTTTGCGTATTAAAGCCCCAAAAACGCCGTCACCGTATAAACGAAAGGCACATCTGATAAAATACTTTCTCGTTTTCACCCGCGAGCGTCATCGTGTAAACAGGGCCTGACAGGACTGATGTGGAGACAACATGACTCAGCTCTTTTATTCTCTAACTACAGCTACAGTTTTTTACGATTGCTATGACAATTTTTTCAATACTTTTAACAGCTTTCCTAAACTCTTAACACAGTTAGCACAACATCTGTCTGTGAAGGCTATACAATTAACACATTTATTGTTGCTTTGACACAAAATACATACAGTTAACACACATTTAAAATGCTTGAACATCTTTTATACACAAGCTCAACCAAGACCAAAACAACGTCTTTTTACCACCAAATTCACAAATGCTTTCACTCTGTATGTCAGAACAGATAACATCATGTTATAAACCTAACTTATAGGCTAAAGTCAAAGTGAACAGCTGTTCACAAATAAACACAAATATATCCCCTGGCTGATTTAGTGTGGAAGAGGAACAATAAAGATGGACACAAAGAAAATAAGAAAAATTCCTGCACGAGGGAGAGGAAGACGAGTACCAGGACAATTCTGTCTCTGTTTTCTTATTTTCATAGACCTTACCTTCTATAAATCTACTCTGAGATGGGTCATTCATTTTCTGTATTGAATTTCTGCAGCAAAAGAAACAAAATGCATTAATTTACTAAACCCAACAAAACAAAAATGTAGAGAGGCTTCAAGAGAAACTGCAGTCCAAAACACAATCTATGGTCAATACAATATACTATTGTTATTGTATAAGTTTAATTTCACATTACTGACACATGTAAAATACTGCAGTTTCTGTAATTCCATGTGATGTTAGTGTTTTTATGACATTGTGCAGTGACTGACTAAATGTTCCTGTTGGAAGAGAACATGTGTTAGTGTTTTGGAATAATTATTTGATTTTGAGACATGTTTGCATTGTTTTGGTGGACACAGTGTATTGTGTTAGTATATTATTGTATTTTGGAAATCAGAGTTTAGTTTTTAATGTGTGATTTTGAGCATGAAATTAACTGTTTTGCCAATTGTGTGTTGTAGGTGTGTTGGGCCCTAAAGTGTTTAGGAAAGTTGTTAAAAGTATTGACGAAATTGTTATAGCGATCGTAAAAAACTGTAATATGGAACTGGGTCACTATGAGCTGGCACTCCTCCAACAGGAAGTAGAGTCCAATCCTAATCAGGACCCTCTACAGTTAGAGGAGGTGTAGACCACACTCTCAGCAATCATTTGGTGCAACAGTGGCGAGAACAAACTTCTGACGTCTAAATTCCTGCATTCAGATATATTAGTATGCACGAATTTAAGTTATAAAATGTTGTAGGTTTCCACAGGATGAAGCCGTAGCTCGACGCTCTTCTAAATCTCCTCGTCTTAATCCACATTAAAACATCCAGGAACAGCTCACCTGTGTCAGAGATTTCTCTCCAGGCGGAGAGTGACCCTCTTCTTCATCAACTCTTCTTCATCAACTCTTCTTCATCAACTCTTCTTCATCATCTCTTCTGACTGTTTGAAGAAACTGTAAGTTGCTGTTTGATACTTTAACAACATGTTAGTCTTTGGTCTCTTCAGGGTTAGTTTCTGGCTCTGTAAAGTTAAATATAATGTTTCTACTTCACTTCTTATTTCCTGAGAAAGTTTGGACGACTCTTGTGTTGAAGATTAATCTCCATGTTGGTGATTTACTGGAATCAAACAACTCTAATTTTTCTGCTAAAAGGGTGTGTGTGTGTGTGTGTGTGTGTGTGTGTGTGTTCTTGTTTAACTGTAATCGTGGGGTCCAAAAACTGGGAATACAGTATACTTGTGGGGTCCGGACAGCTTTGTGGGGCCAAAATGCTGGACCCCCAAGGTTAAAGGTCTGTTTGAGGGTTAAGACTTGGTTTTAGGATTAGGGTTAGAATTAGGTTATGGTTAGGGTTAGGGTAAGGGTTAAGGTTAGGCATTTAGTAGTGATGGTTAAGGTTAGGGTAAGGGGCTAGGGAATGCATTACGTCAAAGACGGGTCCCCACAAAGATAGTGTAACGCACTGTGTGTGTGTGTGTGTGTGTGTGTGTGTGTGTGTGTGACAACACACCTCTAATGTTTCTGCTCAAAGGTTCAAGGTTCAGCTTTATTGTCATTATACAACACAACTGTCCAATGAAATGCAGTCATCATTTCCAGCTGCTCTGATCAAGATCAGTTACCAGCCGGGCTGCCTCTGTGGACTTTGGGCTAAAATATCCGAAAAAAAAGTCAAAAATTGTCAAAAATTATTCCAAAAAGGTTACGAAAACTCTGAAAAAAGCAACAAAAATATATAAAAAAGCAGCAAAAATATCTGAACACGTGACAAAAACCTTAAAAAAGGAACAAAACCTTCTAAAAAGCGCCCCATAAATCCTGCCTATGTGTACGTAGTTTTCTCTCCACGTTAGTTATCTGGACATTAGGGCTCAACCATGTGGGGAAAATATCTAATTGTGATTTTTCTGCCAAGTTAGTCTTTGGTCTCTTCAGGGTTAGTTTGTGGCTCTGTGATGTTAAATATAATGTTTCTACTTCACTTCTTATTTCCTGAGAACGTGTGAAGGACTCTTGTGTTGAAGATCAGAAAGCTGTCAGCAGCAGTTAGTGTCGGTCGGTCTGTTCACTGAGGCTGTTTAGACGGAAACCATCTGGAGAGAAAACGCAAAAGTTGCGTTGCATTCTCACTTTTTATTCCGCATTTAGACGAGAGTTTTGGGGGGAAAATCTGCGTGCATATGGTGACGCAAAAGTGTGTGAAAGTCGATGTAGTATGCACGCCAGGCGGCTAGGTGGCACTGCTACACAACACCGCCAAGGCCGCGCGATTACGTAGAACCTTCTTTCTACTTCTCTCCTTAGTAGCACAAAACCAAAACATGTCGACCGGCACAGTCGACCGTTATAAGCCACAGCACAGCACCCACGGGAGCACTACCAATATCCTGAGCCTCGCAGCCCTTCAGCCGCTGCTTGAGAGAGAGAGGCAGCGGGCAGAGGAGGGTGACTGCTGGCCGCTGCCCTCTTGCTGCTGGCCGCTGGCTGCTGGCCGCTGGCCGCTGCCCTCTTGCTGCTCGCCACTGGCCGCTGCCCTCTTGCTGCTGGCCGCTGGCCGCTGCCCTCTTGCTGCTGGCCGCTGGCCGCTGCCCGCTGGCCGCTGCCACTCACTCTCTCTCTTTCTCTTCATCCGTAACGTTGTAGCCTACTCTGGCTCAAATGAATAGCCTACATATGGTCATCGAACTATAACAACCTTATCCACGTTGTCGAAATCATTTAAATATTGAGCCATTACATTGAAAATATTTTAGATAACAGGAGCCTACAGTTTCTGTATCCTACTCCATAACAACAGACTACCTGGACGCCTTTTTCTCGTCTCTCTGCACACCGCTGTCTTCAGACTTTTGTGTTTTTACCCTTTAGACGGTAACGTGATGGTGGAGCGTTTTTAAGATTTCCACTCTGGAGGGTGGTTGCACTTTTTTGCGTTTTAAAGCCCCAAAAACGCCGTCGCCGTATAAACGAAAGGCACATCTGATAAAATACTTTCTCGTTTTCACCCGCGAGCATCATCGTGTAAACAGGGCCTGACAGGACTGATGTGGAGACAACATGTCTCAGCTCTTTTATTCTCTCACTAAATCAACCACAGTTTTTTACGATTGCTATGACAATTTTTTCAATACTTTTAACAGCTTTCCTAAACTCTTAACACAGTTAGCACAACATCTGTCTGTGAAGGCTATACAATTAACATATTTATTGTTGCTTTGACACAAAATACATACAGTTAACACACATTTAAAATACTTGAACTTCTTTTACAAACAAGCTCAACCAAGACCAAAACAATGTCTTTTTACCACCAAATTCACAAATGCTTTCACTCTGTATGTCAGAACAGATAACATCATGTTCTAAGCCTAACTTATAGGCTAAAGTCAAAGTGAACAGCTGTTCACAAATAAACACAAATATATCCCCTGGCTGATTTTGTGTGGAAGAGGAACAATAAAGATGGACACAAAGAAAATAAGAAAAATTCCTGCACGAGGGAGAGGAAGACGAGTACCAGGACTATTCTGTCTCTGTTTTCTTATTTTCATAGACCTTACCTTCTATAAATCTACTCTGAGATGGGTCATTCATTTTCTGTATTGAATTTCTGCAGCACAAGATACAAAATGCATTAATTTACTAAACCCAACAAAACAAAAATGTAGAGAGGCTTCAAGAGAAACTGCAGTCCAAAACACAATCTATGATCAATACAATATACTATTGTTATTGTATAAGTTTAATTTCACATTACTGACACATGTAAAATACTGCAGTTTCTGTAATTCCATGTGATGTTAGTGTTTTTATGACATTGTGCAGTGACTGACTAAATGTTCCTGTTGGAAGAGAACATGTGTTAGTGTTTTGGAATAATTATTTGATTTTGAGACATGTTTGCATTGTTTTGGTGGACACAGTGTATTGTGTTAGTGAATTATTGTATTTTGGAAATCAGAGTTTAGTTTTTAATGTGTGATTTTGAGCATGAAATTAACTGTTTTGCCAATTGTGTGTTGTAGGTGTGTTGGGCCCTAAAGTGTTTAGGAAAGTTGTTAAAAGTATTGACGAAATTGTTATAGCGATCGTAAAAAACTGTAATATGGAACTGCGTCACTATGAGCTGGCACTCCTCCAACAGGAAGTAGAGTCCAATCCTAATCAGGACCCTCTACAGTTAGAGGAGGTGTAGACCACACTCTCAGCAATCATTTGGTGCAACAGTGGCGAGAACAAACTTCTGACGTCTAAATTCCTGCATTCAGATATATTAGTATGCACGAATTTAAGTTATAAAATGTTGTAGGTTTCTACAGGATGAAGCCGTAGCTCGACGCTCTTCTAAATCTCCTCGTCTTAATCCACATTAAAAAATCCAGGAACAGCTCACCTGTGTCAGAGATTTCTCTCCAGGAGGAGAGTGACCCTCTTCTTCATCAACTCTTCTTCATCAACTCTTCTTCATCAACTCTTCTTCATCAGCTCTTCTTCATCAACTCTTCTTCATCAACTCTTCTGACTGTTTGAAGAAACTGTAAGTTGCTGTTTGATACTTTAACAACACGTTAGTCTTTGGTCTCTTCAGGGTTAGTTTCTGGCTCTGTAAAGTTAAATATAATGTTTCTACTTCACTTCTTATTTCCTGAGAAAGTTTGGACGACTCTTCTGTTGAAGATTAATCTCCATGTTGGTGATTTACTGCAATCAAACAACTCTAATGTTTCTGCTAAAAGGGTGTGTGTGTGTGTGTGTGTGTGTGTGTGTGTGTGTGTGTGTGTGTGTGTGTGTGTGTTCTTGTTTAACTGTAATCGTGGGGTCCAAAAACTGGGAATACAGTATACTTGTGGGGTCCGGACAGCTTTGTGGGGCCAAAATGCTGGACCCCTCAACTTTAAAGGTCTATTTGAGGGTTAAGACTTGGTTTAAGGATTAGGGTTAGAATTAGGTTATGGTTAGGGTGAGGGTAAGGGTTAAGGTTAGGCATTTAGTTGTGATGGTTAAGGTTAGGGTAAGGGGCTCGGGAATGCATTATGTCAATGACGGGTCCCCACAAAGATAGTGAAACGCACTGTGTGTGTGTGTGTGTGTGTGTGTGTGTGTGTGTGTGTGTGTGTGTGTGTGTGTGTGTGTGAGACACAACACACTTCTAATGTTTCTGCTCAGAGGTTCAAGGTTCAAGGTTCGGCTTTATTGTCATTATACAACACAACTGTCCAATGAAATGTAATCATCATTTACAGCTGCTCCGATCAAGATCAGTTACCAGCTGGGCTGCCTCTGTGGACTTTGGGCTAAAATATCAGAATAAAAGTAAAAAATTGTCAAAAAATATTCAAAAAATGTGACGAAAACTCTGAAAAAAGCAACAAAAATATAGAAAAAAGCAGCAAAAATCTCTGAAAACGTGACAAAAACCTTAAAAAAAGGAACAAAAACTTCTAAAAAAGCCCCATAAATCCTGCCTATGTGTACGTAGTTTTCTCTCCACGTTAGTTATCTGGGCATTAGGGCTCAACCATGTGGGGAAACAATCTAATTGTGATGTTTCTGCCCAGTTAGTCTTTGGTCTCTTCAGGGTTAGTTTGTGGCTCTGTGATGTTAAATATAATGTTTCTACTTCTCTTCTTATTTCCTGAGAACGTGTGAAGGACTCTTGTGTTGAAGATCAGAAAGCTGTCAGCAGCAGTTAGTGTCGGTCGGTCTGTTCACTGAGGCTATGTTTAGACGGAAACGATCTGGAGAGAAAACGCAAAAGTTGCGTTGCATTCTCACTTTTTATTCCACATTTAGATGAGAGTTTTGGGGGGGAAATCTGCGTGCATATGGTGACGCAAAAGTGTGTGAAAGTTGATGTAGTATGCACGCCAGGCGGCTAGGTGGCACTGCCACACAACACCGCCAAGGCCGCGCGATTACGTAGAACCTTCTTTCTACTTCTCTCCTTAGTAGCACAAAACCAAAACATGTTGACCGGCACAGTCGACCGTTATAAGCCACAGCACAGCACCCACGGGAGCACTACCAGTATCCTGAGCCTCGCAGCCCTTCAGCCGCTGCTTGAGAGCGAGAGGCAGCGGGCAGAGGAGGGTGACTGCTGGACGCTGGCTGCTGCCCGCTGGCCGCTGGCCGCTGGCCGCTGGCCGCTGGCCGCTGGCCGCTGGCCGCTGCTTGAGAGCGAGAGGCAGCGGGCAGAGGAGGGTGACTGCTGGCCGCTGGCCGCTGCCCTTTGGCCACTGGCCGCTGCCCGCTGCCCGCTGCCCGCTGGCCGCTGGCCGCTGCCCGCTGCCACTCACTCTCTCTCTTTCTCTTCATCCGTAATGTTGTAGCCTACTCTGGCTCAAATGAATAGCCTACATATGGTCATCGAACTATAACAACCTTATCCACATTGTCGAAATCATTTAAATATTGAGCCATTACATTGAAAATATTTTAGATAACAGGAGCCTACAGTTTCTGTAGCCTACTCCATAACAACAGACTACCTGGATGCCTTTTTCTCGTCTCTCTCCACACCGCTGTCTTCAGACTTTTCTGTTTTTACCCTTTAGACGGTAACGCGATGGTGGAGCAGTTTTAAGATTTCCACACCTGGCGGAGAGTGACCCTCTTCTTCATCAACTCTTCTGACTGTGTGTAACTGTAAGTTGCTGTTTGATACGTTAGTCTTTGGTCTCTTCAGGGTTAGTTTCTGGCTCTGTAAAGTTAAATATAATGTTTCTACTTCACTTCTTATTTCCTGAGAAAGTTTGGACGACTCTTGTGTTGAAGATAAATCTCCATGTTGTAACATGAACTACTACAGAGGAGGTTTTAAATACTTTGCCAGGTGTTTATACGTCTGTCTGTCACAACCGTGAGGCTGCAGTCAGGAAACTTTACAGCTGTGTAGCTGAGATCTAAATGAAGGCCGAGTTGAAGATGGGGGGGTCTGAGCAAGGGGGAAGGAAGTAGGAGGGGAGGAAGTAAGGAAGGGCCAACTTTAAGCCCCTGGCCTGATTTGGCTGGTGTGAATCCATCATAAGATGGCCTCTACTTATTTCCTTTCTCCTGCTGTCAGAGAACAAACTGTCGTCTCCACCAGCGTAAAGTCAGACACAACAGGACTCTACTGTTTCCTCTGGGACCTTTCAGAATAAAATGTAGAGACCTAAATACCTCTGTTACTGTTGTAGTGATGGGTGGAGGAAGAGGAGAAGTGTCTTCATGTCATTATTTTACAGTCTACACAGGACAGAAAGGTTAGATTGATTGTCATAATGGAGTCTTGTCTCCATTAGAGGACAGAAAGATTACATTAGTCCTGGAGTCTTTCCAATGTTCCTGTTCTCCCAGAAAGATAATGAATGACAGAGCAGGATGAGCAGAGAGCAGAAATCATTCAGTGAAGAGATTCAGACTTTATTTCCTGCTTGATAGCTTCTAGTTTCTCCAGCAGCTTCTGTTACTGGAGATTAAAAAGTGGTCTTCCTCTCTTTCTAACAGGACCCATCAGAGACCAGACCCTGCTGAACCTGAACCTGAACCTGAACCCAGCTGTGTGTCCATGAAGAGTAACCGGTCCATGGAGCCACCGCTACTTTAATAAAAGACCTGTAAGGGAGAGGAGAATAGAAATGGAGGAGAGGCTACCTGAAATGGAGGAGAGAGGATTGATGGAGAGACTTGAATGGCAGAAGGAGAGAATTGCAATGGAAAGGGAAATTGAAATGTTAAGAAGAAGATTGAGGTGAGTTGTGAACATCCAGCAAACTGGAACGAGTCTCATTGGATGTAACTACGTCCCGTCTGGGTTGTTTTTTGTAATTTTGTGGAAAGAAATTATTGTAGTTGATGACTGAAATGAGAATATTTTTGTAAAATGATTTCCTGTCTTACTCAAAATATCTTTCTGTTTAGACAACATTTTGAAATATTATATTTAGATTTTAAATTCTGATTTCAAAAGATATTTTCATAGAGTTTTGGACAGAAAGTAAAGCATTATTGGCATTTAATTGTTAATAATTAGGCCTACAGACATATTCATATTAATATTATATTTTATGCACGGAGACTTTAACTGAACATGTGACCCTGAATAAATGTGTTTTTCTATCAGGACCCAGCAGAGACCAGAGTCTCCTGAACCTGGACCTGAACCTGGACTTGAACCTGAACCTGAACCTGAACCCAGCTGTATGTCCTTTGAGAGCGACTGGTCAAATGATGGACGCTATATTAACTTTAAAGGTCAACAACTTTCTGCTGAAAAGAGGTGAGCTGTTAATATTATAATATTACTGAATCATGTTTTAACTTTTATGTATCCAGAGAAGTTTTTGGAGTTTATTTTCAGCATCTTTCTTCTTCACATATATTTATATTCTCACATATGAAAGTTGTCCAGTTAAACCAGTCTTCAACTCTTGACTTTAGGTAAATATTGGATCTGGTTTGGTCCAATATATTCTCTGGTGTTTTAGCTTTTTAACCCAGTTTTTTGTGTAGTTTAATGAACTTCTCTGTGTGAATCTTTTTTTAGTTGCTGCTTGTATCTCCAGCAGTTTTTGTTTCTGAATAATAAAAAGAGAATTTCTATCCCTGTTGGTCTTCCTCTCTGTGTAACAGGATCCATCACAGACCAGACTCTGCTGAACCTGAACCCAGCTGTGTGTCCTTCAAGAGTGACCAGTCACATGATCGCTTTATTGACTTTAAAGGTCAACAACCCTCTGCTGAAAAGAGGTAAGCTGTTGTTTCAACTGTTATGTATCCAGAGACGTTTTGAAATTTATTTTCAGCGTCTTTCTTCTTCACATATATTTATATTCATATTTATATATATATAGTCTTCAACTGTAGTTCTCAATTTAACATTGGTCCTGGTTTGGTCCAATATCATCTGGTGTTTTAGCCCCATTAAAAAGCATTTTAAATCTCCCATAGCCATAGGGTAGGATAAAAATCATGAATGGCAAAATTCTTCCCAAATGTTCTGCTCCAACTGGGAATACCAGGGGGATGGTTGGGATGTGTGCCCCTCAGAGTGCCCCTTCCAGGGTAACTTCATCTGCACATCCCCCCTGGAGAACCAGCGACCCTTGGTAAGTGTTTGTGTCACCTGGGTCAGGATAATATTTACCATGAGAAGACTTCTGCCATTTGAGTCTGGACACCTTCAGGCCAGTTCTCAGTGAGTGGGTTCATGACCAGACCCCCCCCCCCCCCTTGGCCAGGCCAGTGTGTGTGTGTGTGTCTGTGTGTGTGTGTGTGTGTGTGTGTGTGTCTCTGTGTCTGTGTCTGAGAGAGAGTTTGTGTAAATGTAAGCAAGCACTGATCATTTTAGGGGTGAAAAAAGGGTATCTTTTGAAGGATGCATTTCATGTTTTTATTCAAGCACCTCTTCAAAGACACATGAAATGCATCCTTCAAAAGATGCCCTTTTTTCACCCCTAAAATGGTCAGTGCTTGCTTACATTTACACAAACTCTCTCTCACACAATGACACGCACACACACACACACACACACACACACACACACACACAAACACACACGGCTCCATAATATAACTGGCATAAATACAATAATTTTATGCCTACAAAGGGAAAATGGTTGATTCTGGTGGAATACAGTAAAAATATCAAATATCACCACTTTTGTTCAAAATGAAATGCTATGTAAAAAATACTAATGCAATCAAATCCGTTTTTTTGCTAATCTTTGACATATCCAAGACTCTAATCTCCACCAAAGCTCCATCTCCATATTATTAATTATATGGAGAAAAAAAATCATTTTTTGAGTTTTTTTTTAATATATAATGAAATTCTTCAAATAAATAAACTTGCATTAAAAGGGTTAAAATCCTGAAAATGATTGAATGTTTGGTAGTTTTGAGAAAGGTAGAAGATGTTTAAGCAGAAAACAATATTGATATGATGATTTAATAGCAGTGTTTGTGTGCGTGTACATTTTTGCCACAAAGGTGTCCAGAGGGTACAAAATGAATCAATCAAGTATAAAAAAACATGCAAGAGTGAAAAACACTGGATTTAAAAATTTTGACCAAAAAGAAAGGTTCTGACAAAATGTCATGCCATAACCAGTAACACAGAAAAAATTATCACAAAATGAAAAAAAATGCCTGAAGAGGGCATGAAGGTTAATTCTTAGTTCTTTCTGTTGATTCACAGTGGGATCAGCAGCACCACCAACACTTTCATGTCAGGGGAAACCATCTGATTCAATGTTGTAATGAACACTTTAAGTCACAGGAAATTACCTTGTGTTTGTCTCTGTGTGGACAGACATGATGTGAGCTAATTCTTCCTGATTCCTCCACAGAGTGGACCAGGAGAGCTCAGAGGTTCCCAGTGGTCAGTCTGCCCAGCAGCATCAAACACACCTGGACTCCATATTTATGGTCTGTACATGTACAACAACTACTTTTACATCTATTCTCTTCACAATCATCTCCATGCTGCACTTTTCAGACCAGTGGATTGTCAGTCTGTCCAACAAGTATCTGATGTTTGCTTCCATGATTTCGTTTGATTGTGTCATTCATATAATCTTCTGTTCCAGCTGCTGGAGGAGAACATCGTCACTTTTGTGAAGATCGAGCTGAAGAAGATCCAGAAGGTTCTGAATCCAGATTACCCAGAATGCTCAGAGAGTCAGAGGGAGGATGAGGATGAAGAGCAGAGGAGCAGCAGAGAGGCATTTCTGAAGATCACACTGCACTATCTGAGGAGAATGAAGCAGGACGAGCTGGCTGACCGTCTGCAGAGCAGTAAGAGGATTTCTCTAAAGATTTAGCTTGCTGGACTAATGGGACGTTTACTAATGTCTCCAGAGAAGGGTTAAAGTATGTTCCTGTTTTCTTTACAAAATTACTTAATAAGCTTTTTTGTTATGTATTCATTCAGGAAGTTCTGCTGGAGTGTGTAAACGTAAACTAAAGACTAACCTAAACAAGAAGTTCCAGTGTGTGTTTGAGGGGATTGCTAAAGCAGGAAACCAAACCCGTCTGAATCAGATGTTCACAGAGATCTACATCATGGAGGGAGGGACTGCAGAGGTCAATGATGAACATGAGGTCAGACAGATTGAAACAGCTTCCAGAAAACCAATCAGACCAGAAACAACAATCAGAAGAAAAGACATCTTTAAAGCCACACCTGGAAGAGATGAACCAGTCAGAACAGTGATGACTAAGGGAGTGGCTGGCATCGGGAAAACAGTCTTAACACAGAAGTTCACTCTGGACTGGGCTGAAGGCAAAGCCAACCAGGACATCCAGTTCATATTTCCTTTCACTTTCAGAGAGCTGAATGTGCTGAAAGAGAAAAAGTACAGCTTGGTGGAACTTGTTGATCACTTCTTCAGTGAAACCAAAGAAGTAGGAATCTGCAGGTTTGAAGAGTTCCAGGTTGTGTTCATCTTTGACGGTCTGGATGAGTGTCGACTTCCTCTGGACTTCCACAACGCTGAGGTCCTGACTGATGTTACAGAGTCCACTTCAGTGGGTGTGCTGCTGACAAACCTCATCAGAGGGAATCTGCTTCCCTCTGCTCGCCTCTGGATAACCACACGACCTGCAGCAGCCAATCAGATCCCTGCTGAGTGTGTTGACATGGTGACAGAGGTCAGAGGGTTCACTGACCAACAGAAGGAGGAGTACTTCAGGAAGAGATACAGAGACAAGAAGCAGGAAAGCAGAATCATCTCCCACATCAAGACATCACGAAGCCTCCACATCATGTGCCACATCCCAGTCTTCTGCTGGATCACTGCTACAGTTCTGGAGGACGTGTTGAAGACCAGAGAGGGAGGAGAGCTGCCCAAGACCCTTACTGAGATGTACATCCACTTCCTGGTGGTTCAGTCCAAACTGAAGAACATCAAATATGGTGGAGGAGCTGGGACCGATTCAAACTGGAATGAAGAGACAAAGAAGATGATTTGGTCTCTGGGAAAACTGGCTTTTGAGCAGCTGCAGAAAGGCAACCTGATCTTCTATGAATCAGACCTGACGGAGTGTGGCATCGATATCAGATCAGCCTCAGTGTACTCAGGAGTGTTCACACAGATCTTTAAAGAGGAGAGTGGACTGTACCAGGACAAGGTGTTCTGCTTCATCCATCTGAGTGTTCAGGAGTTTCTGGCTGCTCTTCATGTCCATCTGACATTTATCAACTCTGGAGTCAACCTGCTGTCAGAAGAACAAACAACATCGTCTGAAACATGGCCTGAAGTGTTCAGAGACAAATCAACATGTTTCTACCAGAGTGCTGTGGACAAGGCCTTACAGAGTCCAAATGGACACCTGGACTTGTTCCTCCGCTTCCTCCTGGGTCTTTCTCTGCAGACCAATCAGAATCTCCTACGAGGCCTGATGACACAGACAGGAAGTAGCTCAGAGACCAATCAGGAGACAGTTGAGTACATCAAGACAAAGATCAGTGAGAATCTGTCTGCAGAGAGAAGCATCAATCTGTTCCACTGTCTGAATGAACTGGATGATCGTTCTCTAGTGGAGGAGATCCAGCAGTCCCTGAGTTCAGGAAGTCTCTCCACAGATGAACTGTCTCCTGCTCAGTGGTCAGCTCTGGTCTTCATCTTACTGTCATCAGAAAACAATCTGGACGTGTTTGACCTTAAGAAATACTCCGCTTCAGATGAGGCTCTTCTGAGTCTGATGCCAGTGATCAAAGCCTCCAACAAAGCTCTGTAAGTGGGATTTATTAATCAATAAATACTCTGCTATCTTTGAACAGGAGTTAAATATAAATAACTTGTGTCCTTCCTGTTGTCTCTCCAGACTGAGTGGCTGTAACCTGTCAGAGAGAAGCTGTGAAGCTCTGTCCTCAGTTCTCAGCTCCCAGTCCTCTAGTCTGAGAGAGCTGGACCTGAGTAACAATGACCTGCAGGATTCAGGAGTGAAGCTGATCTCTGTTGGACTGAAGAGTCCACACTGCACACTGGAGACTCTCAGGTCAGATCAAGAACAATAATCTTTGAAAAAAAAAACAGTATTGCAAAAAAAATACTTTGGAAACATTCAAACATTGTGAATGTTTCCAAAGTATTTTATTCGGATTTAGAATCACTTGTTAATTTTGATTTATATGGAGGACTTAGTTTTGATGAATGGTTGGAAGAGGGTGAGAAGTGAATCATTGGATGAAACAACATTTTTAAACTCTGGAGTTAACTGTTACTGGAATAATTTGGATAACATCAGCTGTTTGAATAACATCAGTTGTGCCACTGACGCGTCAATAATGAATTTCGCGGACGTATAGTAGCAAAAAAAAAAAGTTTATTAGATATTTAGTTATAACTAGATAAAGTTAGCCAAGCAGCTCTGTGTTTATATGTGTGGTAGTTATTACGTTTTGGAAAATTCCACGATCTCTACCATTACAAAGCTAACGTTAGCTTAAGATGACTGGCTGACTAACGTTTAACAGGGAGGGACTACAAATGATTTCTGTTGCTTTTCTTTATTTTTAGAGTTAATTGCCCCACAATATGAATACAGTTTGATTATAATTTTTATTTAATTGGTAACCGTTAATCGCTTTATTACACGAGAGGGTTTGATTTAACGTCATATCACTTCAGTCATGCTTAGTCGCTTCACTGTCGTGCCAATAATGACGTTAAATCAAACCCTTTCGTGTAATATTGCTTAATTCTGTCACGATTAATTATCATGTTTCAGACTTGTTTAGAGTAGAGCAGCAGATATTTAAACATGCTGAGAAGGGATTTCATATACGGTATCACCAAAAGTCCAGACTCAACATACAAACACAATCGTTATTCGTCTTCTTATATGACATTTCTCTAAACTTTAAGCTTTATTAAATTTAAACCACCCTTCTCATGTCAGGATTTTAAATTTAGCAATTTGGAAATCTTTGAATGTTTCCAAAGCATTTTCTTCTCATTTATAATATGTCGTAAATGACAAAGTATGAACTATGGCTATGGCATTTTTTTTAAATCGTATGTGAATTTGTATACTGGACGTCTTTTTATTCCTCATTCAGTCACAATTAGTTATCATGTTTCCAACTTGTTTAGAAAATGGATTTTATATTCTTTAACACCAAAAGTCAGGAGACTCTCAGGTCAGGATTCATTAACCCATTCAACTGATGACCATTTAACTTTAGTTGATGAAACAGCTGCTTTGTGTCTGTTGATACGATAAACTTGGGCAGTAGTTATTAATTATATAATTATTAATTTCTAGACTCAGAGTTACTTTCCATGAGGATTTTTCATTGTTTACTTTTGTTGATAAATAATTAAATATAACAGTTGATTTTAAAGGTGCATTCTAAATCTGGACCAAAATATACCTGGACAACAAACAAACATAAAACTAACACATGGCTCCACGTGTTGACAGAGGGTTCCTGTGTGTTGTTCTGTGTGTGTTTGCAGTCTGTCAGGCTGTCTGATCTCAGAGGAAGGCTGTTCTTCTCTGGTCTTAGCTCTGAGCTCCAACCCCTCCCATCTGAGAGAGTTGGACCTGAGCTACAATCATCCAGGACACTCAGTGAAGCTACTGTCAGCGGGACTGGAGGATCCAAGCTGGAGACTGAACAATCTCAGGTACAAACACTGATGAATATAAAAAGGAGATATTTGTGTAGGAAGTTTTAAAGGAGAACATATCAAGGAACTAAAATAATAACTCCCTCTTGTTAATAATTGATGTAGTTTGGACACATCTCTGTATGTTAACGGAACTGTCCGTGGTTCAGTTTCAACTCGACAGACAGGTCCAGGACAGGTTTAGCCTAGCTTAGCACAAATCAATGTGCTTTCTACGCTGTGAGAAGTGTGGATGAATCATTACTCTTTCAGCAGACTCGTTAGCTAGAGGTTTAAAATGTCAGTTCCCGGTGCTCCATGGCTCATGTGATTGATCAGAGACGTACACTGACGTCCAGACCAATTATTTCTCTAAGTTCCTCTTGTACTGGGAGTGTACCGGTCCTAAGTTCAAAAAGTCCCTCAAAACGCTTTTCCTAGTCCCTGCGGTGCAAACACAATATATACTGTATATGTGTGTGTGAGAGTCATGTAATGTTCATGTTTCCCTACAGAGAAAGGTCCACTGTTGCACCAAATGCTTGCTCTTGGGGGAATTGTTGGGTCTCTGTAAATGATAGTGTGGCAGTGACGCTGGCAGCTCTAATCCAGTACGCACAGTGCATACTTTTTTTTTTCTATGAGACATCTAATGATAACAAAGAGTAAATGTGCACATAGTCTGTTCTGCTGTCTGCTATGTTCAGTTATATTTTCCTCATTATTTATACGTTATTTCACCCACAAGTCATCCGCTATAAATCAGAATATTCATTGTTATGACTCGATCTGTAGATCAGAGGTGGACCGTCAGGGCCAGCAATGCCTTCTCTGCTGGCCAAGAGATTGTCAGAATCAGAAAATCATATTTTTATAATTGAAGGCCTAAAATAAAGAACAAATGTATTTTCAATATTGTTTACGCTGCAAGTTCATTTACATTTAGAATTTTTTAGTGAAATGATTTTACTAGCTATTACTGCTTGCTTAAGGTGTTAAAGATTTGAGCAGTGACAGTGGCTGCTGGGCCTTTGTGTGTGCGTGGTGACGTGTGTGTGTTAAGCCCGCACTGCTTGGCTGGAATTTGTGGGGGCATTGAACCCGAGTGGACAATGTTCAAAGTTTCCATTGCTGAAGCTGCGGCAAGGAGCTGTGGTCTTAGTGTCTTAGGTGCCTCAAGGGGCGGTAACCCACGAACACCGTGGTGGACACCGGTGGTCAGGGAAGCCGTCCGACTGAAGAAGGAGTCTTTCCGGGATATGTTATCCCAGAAGACTCCGGAGGCAGTGGCAAGGTACCGAAGGGCCCGAAGGGCCCGAAGGGCTGCAGCCTCTGCCGTGAAAGAGGCAAAGCAGCGGGTGTGGGAGTAGTTCGGAGAAGACATGGAGAAGGACTTTCGGTCGGCACCAAGGTGCTTCTGGAAAACCGTTCGCCACCTCAGGAGGGGGAAGCGGGGAACCATCCAAGCTGTGTAGAGTAAGGATGGGACGCTGTTGACCTCAACTGAGGAGGTAATAGGGCGGTGGAAGGAGCACTTTGAGGAACTCCTAAATCCGACTAATATGCCCTCTATGGTAGAGGCAGAGCTGGAGGATGATGGGGGATTGTCGTCAATTTCCCTGGTGGAAGTTGCTGAGGTAGTTAAACAACTCCACAGTGGCAAAGCCCCAGGGATTGATGAGATCCGTCCAGAAATGCTTAAAGCTCTGGGTGTGGAGGGGTTGTCTTGGTTGAAGTCGGGGACGGTGCCTAAGGAGTGGCAGACCGGGGTGGTGGTTCCCCTTTTCAAAAAGGTGGATCAGAGGGTGTGTGCCAATTATAGGGGTATCACACTTCTCAGCTTCCCTGGTAAAGTCTTCTCCAAGTTGCTAGAAAGGAAGGTTCAGTCGATAGTCGAACCTCAGGTTGAAGAGGAACAATGCGGATTCCGTCCTAGTCGTGGAACAACGGACCAGATTTTTACTCTCGCAAGGACCATGGAGGGAGCCTGGGAGTATGCCCAACCGGTCTACATGTGCTTTGTGGATCTGGAGAAGGCGTATGACCGGGTCCCCCGGGAGATACTGTGGGAGGTGCTGTGGGAGTATGGGGTGAGGGGGTCCCTTCTCAGGGCCATCCAATCTCTGTACAACCAAAGCGAGAGCTGTGTCTGGGTTCTCGGCAGTAAGTCGGACTCGTTTCAGGTGAGAGTTGGCCTCCGCCAGGGCTGTGCTTTGTCACCAATCCTGTTTGTAGTATTTATGGACAGGATATCGAGGCGTAGTCGGGGTGGAGAGGGGTTGCAGTTCGGTGGGCTGGGGATCTCATCGCTGCTTTTTGCAGATGATGTGGTCCTGATGGCATCATCGGTCGGTGACCTTCAGCACTCACTGGATCGGTTCGCAGCCGAGTGTGAAGCAGCTGGGATGAGGATCAGCACCTCTAAATCGGAGGCCATGGTTCTCAGCAGAAAACCGATGGAGTGTCTTCTCCAGGTAGGGAATGAGTCCTTACCCCAAGTGAAGGAGTTCAAGTACCTTGGAGTCTTGTTCGCGAGTGAGGGAACAATGGAGCGGGAGATTGGTCGGAGAATCGGCGCAGCGGGTGCGGTATTACATTCAATTTATCGCACCGTTGTGACGAAAAGAGAGCTGAGCCAGAAGGCAAAGCTCTCGATCTACCGGTCAGTTTTCGTTCCTACCCTCACCTATGGTCATGAAGGCTGGGTCATGACCGAAAGAACGAGATCCAGGGTACAAGCGGCCGAAATGGGTTTCCTCAGGAGGGAGGCTGGTGTCTCCCTTAGAGATAGGGTGAGAAGCTCAGTCATCCGTGAGGAGCTCGGAATAGAGCCGCTGCTCCTTCGCGTCGAAAGGAGCCAGTTGAGGTGGTTCGGGCATCTGGTAAGGATGCCCCCTGGGCGCCTCCCTAGGGAGGTGTTCCAGGCACGTCCAGCTGGGCGGAGGCCTCGGGGAAGACCCAGGACTAGGTGGAGGGATTATATCTCCAACCTGGCCTGGGAACGCCTTGGGATCCCCCAGTCGGAGCTGATTAATGTGGCTCGGGAAAGGGAAGTTTGGGGTCCCCTGCTGGAGCTGCTACCCCCGCGACCCGAGACCGGATAAGCAGACGAAGATGGATGAGATAGCTGTTGTGTTAGCAGAGTTAGCTGTTTTGATAGCAGAGTTAGCTGTTGTGTTAGGCAAAGTTAGCTGTTTTGTTAGCATAATTAGCTGTTTTGTTAGCAGAGTTAGCTGTCGTGTTAGCAGAGTTAGCCGTTGTTCTAGCAGAGTTAGATGCTGTGTTAGAGGAGTTAGCTTAGGTGTTAGCAGAGTTAGTTGTTGTGTTAGCATAATTAGCTGTTGTGTTAGCAGAGTTAGCTGTTTAGTTAGTATAATTAGCTCTTTTGTTTTAGCAGAGTTAGCTGTTGTGTTAGCAGAGTTAGCTGTTGTGTTAGTATAATTAGCTGTTTTGTTAAAGGAGTTAGCTGTTTTGTTAGCAGAGTTAACTGTTGTGTTAGAGGAGTTAGCTGTTGTGTTAGCAGAGTTAGCTGTCGTGTTACCAGAGTTAGCTGTTGTGTTAGCTTATTTAGCTGTTGTGTTAGCAGAGTTAGCTTAGGTGTTAGCAGAGTTAAGTGTTGTGTTAGCCGAGATAGCTGTTGTGTTAGCCGAGTTAGCTGTTGTGTTAGCAGAGTTAGCTGTCGTGTTACCAGAGTTAGCTGTTGTGTTAGCTTAATTAGCTGTTGTGTTAGCAGAGTTAGCTTAGGTGTTAGCAGAGTTAAGTGTTGTGTTAGCCGAGTTAGCTGTTGTGTTAGCAGAGTTAGCTCTTGTGTTAGCATAATTAGCTGTTTTCTTAGCAGTTAGCTGTTATGTTAGGCAAAGTTAGCTGTTTTTTTAGCATAATTAGCAGTTTTGTTTTGTTAGCATAATTAGCTGTTTTGTGTTAGCAGGGTTAGCTGTTTTGTTAGCAGAGTTAGCTGTTTTGATAGCAGAGTTAGCTGTTGTGTTAGGCAAAGTTAGCTGTTTTGTTAGCATAATTAGCTGTTTTGTTAGCAGAGTTAGCTGTCGTGTTAGCAGAGTTAACTGTAACCCTAACCCTAACTGTTGTTCTAGCAGAGTTAGCTGCTGTGTTAGAGGAGTTAGCTTAGGTGTTAGCAGAGTTAGTTGTGTTAGCAGAGTTAGCTGTTGTGTTACCAGAGTTAGCTGTTGTGTTAGCAGAGTTAGCTGTTGTGTTAGCAGAGTTAGCTGTCGTGTGATTTATTCATCATTAAATACTCTGATATGTTTCAACAGGAGTTAAATATAAATAACTTGTGTCATTCCTGTTGTCTCTCCAGACTGAGTGGCTGTAACCTGTCAGAGAGAAGCTTTGAAGCTCTGTCCTCAGTTCTCAGCTCCCAGTCCTCTAGTCTGAGAGAGCTGGACTTGAGCAACAACGACCTGCAGGATTCAGGAGGGAAGCTGATCTCTGTTGGACTGAAGAGTCCACACTGCACACTGGAGACTCTCGGGTCAGATCAAGGACAATAATCTTTGAAAAAAACAGTATTGAAAAATACTTTAGAAACATTCAAAAAATGTGAATGTTTCCAAAGTATTTTATTCTGATTCAGAATCACTTCATAATGAATGAAGTCTGAACTTTGGCTGAGATCAACAAATAATTTGTATTTTAATATTTTGACTTTGATTAATGGACATTTCTTTATTTCTGATTATACAAAAAGTAGATCTGACCAGACAACCTGATTGGTCGGCTAGACATTTAGAACGTACTCAAAATAGCATGACAGCACACCCTGTTGTGCCAATAATGACATTAAATCAAACCCTCTCGTGTAATACTGCTTAATTCAGTCACGATTAATTATCATGTTTCCAACTTGTTTAGAGTAGAGCAGCAGATATTTAAACATGCTGAGAAAGGATTTCATATACTGTATCACCAAAAGTCCAGACTCAAGATATAAACACAATCGTTTTTTTTCTTCTTCCATGACATTTCTCTAAACTTTAAGCTTTATTCTCATTTAAACTGCCCTTCTCATGTCAGGATTTAAAATTTAGCAATTCGGAAATCTTTTAATGTTTCCAAAGCATTTTGTTCTTATTTATAATGTGTTGTAAAGCACAAAGTATGAACTATGGCTATGGCAGTTTTTTTTTTTATCTTATGTGAATTTAAATACTGGATGTCTTTTTACTCCTCATTCAGTCACAATTAGTTATAATGTTTACAACTTGTTTAAAAAATGGATTTTATATTCTCTATCACCAAAAGTCCAGACTTAACATTTAATCACAATCATTATCTGTCTTCTTCATTTGTCCCTCCAACAAAGCTCTGTAAGTGTGATTTATTCATCATTAAATACTCTGATATCTTTCAACAGGAGTTACATATAAATAACTTGTGTCCTTCCTGCTTTCTCTCCAGACTGAGTGGCTGTAACCTGTCAGAGAGAAGCTGTGAAGCTCTGTCCTCAGTTCTCAGCTCCCAGTCCTCTAGTCTGAGAGAGCTGGACCTGAGCAACAACAACCTGCAGGATTCAGGAGTGAAGCTGATCTCTGTTGGACTGAAGAGTCCACACTGCACACTGGAGACTCTCAGGTCAGATCAAGAACAATAATCTTTGAAAAAAACAGTATTAAAAAATACTTTGGAAACATTCAAAAAATGTGAATGTTTCCAAAGTATTTTATTCTGATTCAGAATCACTTCATAATGAATGAAATCTGAACTTTGGCTGAGTTCAACAAATAATTTGTATTTTAATATTTTGACTTTGATTAATGGACATTTCTTTATTTCTGATTATACAAAAAGTAGATCTGACCAGACAACCTGATTGGTCGGCTAGACATTTAGAAGGTACTCAAAATAGCATGACAGCATACCCTGTCATGCCAATAATGACATTAAATCAAACCCTCTCGTGTAATACTGCTTAATTCAGTCACGATTAATTATCATGTTTCCAACTTGTTTAGAGTAGAGCAGCAGATATTTAAACATGCTGAGAAAGGATTTCATATACTGTATCACCAAAAGTCCAGACTCAAGATATAAACACAATCGTTTTTTTTCTTCTTCCATGACATTTCTCTAAACTTTAAGCTTTATTCTCATTTAAACTGCCCTTCTCATGTCAGGATTTAAAATTTAGCAATTCGGAAATCTTTTAATGTTTCCAAAGCATTTTGTTCTTATTTATAATGTGTTGTAAAGCACAAAGTATGAACTATGGCTATGGCAGTTTTTTTTTTTATCTTATGTGAATTTAAATATTGGATGTCTTTTTACTCCTCATTCAGTCACAATTAGTTATAATGTTTACAACTTGTTTAAAAAATGGATTTTATATTCTCTATCACCAAAAGTCCAGACTTAACATTTAATCACAATCATTATCTGTCTTCTTCATTTGTCCCTCCAACAAAGCTCTGTAAGTGTGATTTATTCATCATTAAATACTCTGATATCTTTCAACAGGAGTTACATATAAATAACTTGTGTCCTTCCTGCTTTCTCTCCAGACTGAGTGGCTGTAACCTGTCAGAGAGAAGCTGTGAAGCTCTGTCCTCAGTTCTCAGCTCCCAGTCCTCTAGTCTGAGAGAGCTGGACCTGAGCAACAACAACCTGCAGGATTCAGGAGTGAAGCTGATCTCTGTTGGACTGAAGAGTCCACACTGCACACTGGAGACTCTCAGGTCAGATCAAGAACAATAATCTTTGAAAAAAACAGTATTAAAAAATACTTTGGAAACATTCAAAAAATGTGAATGTTTCCAAAGTATTTTATTCTGATTCAGAATCACTTCATAATGAATGAAATCTGAACTTTGGCTGAGTTCAACAAATAATTTGTATTTTAATATTTTGACTTTGATTAATGGACATTTCTTTATTTCTGATTATACAAAAAGTAGATCTGACCAGACAACCTGATTGGTCGGCTAGACATTTAGAAGGTACTCAAAATAGCATGACAGCATACCCTGTCATGCCAATAATGACATTAAATCAAACCCTCTCGTGTAATACTGCTTAATTCAGTCACGATTAATTATCATGTTTCCAACTTGTTTAGAGTAGAGCAGCAGATATTTAAACATGCTGAGAAAGGATTTCATATACTGTATCACCAAAAATCCAGACTCAACATATAAACACAATCGTTTTTTGTCCTCTTCCATGACATTTCTCTAAACTTTAAGCTTTATTCTCATTTAAACCGCCCTTCTCATGTCAGGATTTAAAATTTAGCAATTCGGAAATCTTTTAATGTTTCCAAAGCATTTTGTTCTTATTTATAATATGTTGTAAAGCACAAAGTATGAACTATGGCTATGGCAGTTTTTTTTTTTTTATCTTATGTGAATTTAAATACGGGATGTCTTTTTACTCCTCATTCAGTCACAATTAGTTATAATGTTTACAACTTGTTTAAAAAATGGATTTTATATTCTCTAACACCAAAAGTCCAGACTTAACATTTAAACACAATCATTATCTGTCTTCTTCATTTGTCCCTCCAACAAAGCTCTGTAAGTGTGATTTATTCATCATTAAATACTCTGATATCTTTCAACAGGAGTTAAATATAAATAACTTGTGTCCTTCCTGCTTTCTCTCCAGACTGAGTGGCTATAACCTGTCAGAGAGAAGCTGTGAAGCTCTGTCCTCAGTTCTCAGCTCCCAGTCCTCTAGTCTGAGTCAGCTGGACCTGAGTAACAACGAGAACAATAATCTTTTAAAAAAAAACAGTATTGAAAAATACTTTGGAAACATTCAAAAAATGTGAATGTTTCCAAAGTATTTCATTCTGATTTAGAATCACTTCATGAAGAATGAAATATGAACTGTGGCTGAGATCAACAAATAATTTATATTTTAATATTATGTGACTTTGATTAATGGACATTTGTTTATTTCTGATTATACAAGAAGTAGCTCCGACCAGACAACCTGATTGGTCAGCTAGACATTTAGAACATACTCAAATTAGCATGACAGCACACCCTGTTGTGCCAATAATGACATTAAATCAAACTGTCTCCTGTAATATTGCTTAATTCAGTCACGATTAATTATCATGTTTCCAACTTGTTTAGAGTAGAGCAGCAGATATTTAAACATGCTGAGAAGGGATTTCATATACTGTACAACTGAAAGTCCAGACTCAACATATAAACCAATCGTTATTTGTCTTCTTCTATGACATTACTTTAAACTTTAAGCTTTATTCAATTTAAACCCCGCTTCACGTCAGGATTTAAAATTTAGCAATTTAGAAATCTCTCTTCCTTATCACTCATTCAGTCACAATTAGTTATCATGTTTCCAACTTGTTTAGAAAAGGGATTTTACATTCTCTATCACCAAAAGTCCAGACTTAACATTTAGACACAATCATTATCTGTCTTCTTCATTACCGTCCCTCCAACAAAGCTGTGAAAGTGTAATTTATTTCAACAGGAGTTAAGTATAAATAACTTGTGTCCTTCCTGTTGTCTCTCCAGACTGAGTGGCTGTAACCTGTCAGAGAGAAGCTGTGAAGCTCTGTCCTCAGTTCTCAGCTCCCAGTCCTCTAGTCTGAGAGAGCTGGACCTGAGTAACAACAATCTGCAGGATTCAGGAGGGAAGTTGATCTCTGATGGACTGAAGAGTCCACACTGCACACTGGAGACTCTCAGGTCAGGATTCATTAACCTATTCAACTGATAACCATTTACAATCTGACTAACTTTAGTTGACAATATAGCTGCTTTGTGTCTGCTGATACGATGCACTTGGGCAGTAGTTATTAATTATATAATTATTAATTCCTAGACTCAGAGTTACTTTCCATGAGGATTTTTCATTGTTTTCTTTTGTTGTTAAATAGTTAAATAGAACAGATGATTTTAAAGGTGCATTCTAAATCTGACCCAAAATGTACCTGGACAACAAACAAACATAAAACTAACACATGGCTCCACGCGCAGGTCCAGGTTCTGCTGTAAGCCCTGTTCTGTAGGGGACAACAGAACCAGGTCATCTGCATAGAGCAGGAACTTGATCTCAGAGTCGTGTAGAGTGAGACCAGGTGCTGCTGATGTCTCTAGGATGGTGGCCAGCTGGTTAATATAGATGTAGAATAGAGTGGGACTCAAACAGCAGCCCTGTCTCACTCCACGCTTCTGACACAAGAATGTTGTTCTTTTGTTGCCAATTTTAATACTGCACTTATTGTTAGTGTACATTGATTTAATGATGTCATGTGTTTTACCCCCTACACCAGATTCAATAACTTTGTAGAATAGACAAGTGCCAAATAGAGTTGAATGCCTTTTTGAAATCTGTGAAACATGCAAAGATTTTGTTATTGTTTTGGTGAACATGTTTGTCTATCAGGGTGTGTAGGGTGTAAATATGATCTGAAGTTCTGTGTTTTGGTACAATCCAATTTGACTTTTACTCAAGACATTGTGTTTGGTAAGGAAGTTTATGAGTCTGGAGTTGATGATGCTACAGAGGAGCTTCCCCAGATTACTGTTCACACAGATGCCTCGGTAATTATTTGGGTCAGATTTATCTCTAGATTTGTATATTGGTGTGATGAGACCGTGATTCCAGATGTCGGGAATTAACCTACACTCAGAATCAAATTAAAGAGTTTCAGAACGGCCAATTGGAATTGTGGGCTGGTGTTTTTCAGCATCTCGTTCATGATGCCATCGAGCCCACTGGCTTTGTTGGGTTTTAGTGCCCGGAGTTTGTCTCTTAGTTCCTGTTCATGAGGTCAGGTCATTAGTACCTGTGTGGATGATAATATGGCTAGACTGACCCAGGATGGGCTCAGTGAGCCATTGGATTTTGGTGACCTTTTGTCCGGGGAAAAGTTGGTCCTCAATCACAACTTTCCCATTAGAATCAGCATCACTGGTTTTCTTTTGCTCTCCCGATGTTTTAGGCTTGTTGGTAGTGGCCTCTGTATGTGGGTGGTTGGGGGAGGGGGTGGGCATTACTGCAGGTTGTTGTGATGGTCTGGTGTTAGTTAGGGTGGAGGTGGATGGCTGTGGTTCAGGTTGAGGGGGGCTGTTGATGGTGATGGAGGGTTGTGGTTGGTGTTGGCAGGCTCTCAGACTGTGGAGCTGCTCCTGGAGGCTGAGGATGGTTTGCTCTCTCAGGTGCAGCTCCTCTCTTAAGCTCTCTGCCCATGGCCTGTCAGTCCTGCTGCAGCTCCTGTCTTACAGCAGTGAGTTCTCTGCCCATGGCTCATCTGCTAGAGCTTTGATGGTGTTGAAGTCCTCTTGGGCAGATCTGAAACTGGCATCATTGCCTTGAAACATTATGGTCCCATTGTGGTAGACATTGAGAGACTACTCTACTATAGCTTAACTTGAATGGGAAGGAGATGGTGCTAGTGTTTTGGTTTTTCCTTTTGTTGTAAAACAGTAAATTTCTTTCCATTACAGTTACACTCTAGTCCAACGGCCCAGTCAACATTTAAACGCACCACCTTCACCATTGAGTCACATTTGATGTTCCACATTATAGCTACACCACCAGCTATCCTACCATGAACCAGCCTCGTACTGAGGTCGGTAGTGGACTCTCCAGCCCCATGGAAGTTCATGTGTATAGTGTTCAACTTATCTAGATATTGTTTCGCCAGCCAGGTTTCTTGCAGGCACAGAATATCACATTCGTCCAGTATTGTGTCCACAGCCAGACGTCTTGATCTATCAGTAGCAGTATGTCCTACTCGCAATCCGCGAGTATTGTAAGACACAACACGCATTTAATGTGTTTAGTTGCTCCCAACGGAGCAGCTGGCCTTCATTCCGTCCTCGCCCACACATGTAATAGGTACCCCAGCATCGTTACCGTGCAGCAGCCCCTCATCTCGAGAGCGAGGAGCATCCTCTGGACCAGGCGGACCTCCGTCTGCTCCTCTAGGGCGACGAGGCTCATAGTAACGTTGGACAAAAGACCCAGCGGGCCGAAGCTGCGGGTCGTACAGCTCCGCCACATTATTACATTCAGCAGAGATACAGAAGGAGCTGAATCTACTCTGTGCCGTCTCTATTTTACTACATGTCACTTCCCGACCCAGCTTCATTTTTAAATATTCACTGAGAGTATTGGCATCTACACTGAGATCAAACTTTGTAGCAAATACCTTTACCATCTTTGTTTTGACAGCCAGTATATTGCTAACCACACCAGTCCCGACTATGCCGGTTTTCTTTCTCACATACCTCGCTGAAGTTTTCTCAGTACGAGGTGTAGGGATTCGATGAGCAGGGTTCTCAGTTACCTGCTTCAATCGTACCTGCTTCAGTCGGCGCCCATCCTTTACCACCTTGCTCCATGGGGGGGTCTGCGTTCACCCCAGGGCTGGATCTACAGACTGGGCTGTCTGACTGCCGTCAGTCCCGCTAGGCGGTACAGTTAACCATCCATTAACCCCAGAAGTAGTACAGGGGGCAAGATCAGGACCCGGCGGCTTCTCCAACACAGTCGAGGTAAGACCTGTCGCACTGGGCGCAGGGCCCGGTTGTATCTCCACAGCAGAGAGGCAGGCAGCCGGAAAAATGGCGTCCGGGCCACAGTGCCCCTCCACAGCAGTCAGCCGACTGTCCAGTTTAACAGAAACCTCCCACAATGTTTCACAGGCAGCTACCTGAGTTCCCATAGTTCTTTTTAGGTATCAATGTCACCATTGATTTGCTGCATATTCCCAAGGAGCACAGAAACATCGATGTGTTTAAATGAGACGGGGGGTAATTCATCCAGGAAGTGCGATACAAATCTTGGGGTCTCTTCACTGCACTCATTTAGCGCTTGCAGGCACATTTTGACATTGTTAATGTCCTTCTTTGGTTCCCTGTGGGAGATCCATCGTTTGTTGTGTGGAAGGAGTTCTGACAAAACTGCCTTTGAAGACTCAATCCGCTCGGAGCTATATCACAATCACAATATCACAATATCATCGTGACTTAGTGTTGGCATTTTGATCATAATAAAGTTCAGCAACTCATCCTCGACTATGACTCTGGTAAATCTCCGGTTTAATTCGAGTAAACTCTCGTGTAAACTCTCCCACAGCACGCCGTGCTGCTGCACCGGCCGCCATGATGAATGATGAATCCTGTATGAGGAGTTAGCTGTTGTGTTAGCATAATTAGCTGTCGTCTTAGCAGAGTTAGCTGTTGTGTTAGCCGAGTTAGATATAGTGTTAGCCGAGTTAGCTGTTGTGTTAACAGAGTTAGATATAGTGTTAGCAGAGTTAGCTGCAGTGTTAGCAGAGATAGCTGTTGTGTATGAGGAGTTATCTATTGTGTTGGCAGAATTAGCTGTCGTCTTAGAAGAGTTAGCTGTTGTGGTAGCGGAGTTAGATATAGTTTTAGCACAGTTAGCTGTCGTGTTAGCAGAGTTAGCTGTTGTGTTAGAGGAGTTATCTGTTGTGTTAGAGGACATAGCTGTGTTGTTAGCAGTGTTGGCTGTAGTGTTAGCATAATTAGCTGTTGTGTTAGAAGAGATAGCTGTTGTGTATGAGGAGTTATCTGTAGTGTTAGCAGAGTTAGATATAGTGTTAGCAGAGTTAGCTGGGGTGTTAGCAGAGTTAGATATAGTGTTAGAATAGTTAGCTGTGGTGTTAGCAGAGTTAGCTTTCGTATTAGCAGAGTTAGCTGTTGTTTTAGATGAGTTAGCTGTTGTGTTAGCCAAGTTAGATATAGTGTTAGCAGAGTTAGCTGTAGTGTTAGTATACTTAGCTGTTGTTTTAGCATAATTAGCTGTCGTGTTAGCAGAGTTAGCTGTTGTGTTAGCAGAGTTACCTGTTGTGTTAGCCGAGTTAGATATAGTGTTAGCCGAGTTAGCTGTTGTGTTAGCCGAGTTAGATATAGTGTTAGCACAGTTAGCTGTCGTGTTACCAGAGATAGCTGTTGTGTTAGAGGAGTTAGCTGTTGTGTTAACAGAGTTAGATTTATAGTGTGTCTCAAATCACGCGTTAGTGTACTAACAGAAGTGCACTTCGTACACTACGTACTTACTTGCATAGTGCGTAAAATTTGACGGGGTAGTGTTGTCTCAAATCGCGCACTGCCTTATGTACTTACAGGAAATGACATCACAACATCTCAGTCCTCCTTCTTCTTCTTCTCTGAAATTGTGAATTGTACCCAAGGCAGAGCATTCCCAACACTGTTGTCACTCGTGAAAAACACATTTCTGCTTTGTTCATCAAAATGAATGTGATTGTTTTTATTGTTGCTTGTTTTTGCCCTGTTTTATGCAACCGTAGACTTACCGGTATGATGATATTCATACTTTTGCTCATTGTAAAAAACAACCCAAAATGGCCATTTTTTGTTATTTTAGCTAAATCTGAGCAATTCAAATGGTGTCCAACTGACATAAAGAACATACATAGAAAATAGTCATATTATATGTTTATATAAGGGTGTTTATTGCAATAGCTATTAATTACAGTGACAATACAAGAGTGAAAGCAGAGGCAACCCAATAGACATTTAAATATATCCCATTGTTCTATTCATTGCTGGCCCTGTACTTTGATGGAGAAAGTGATATGATGGTGGACTTCAGACTCTCCAGGGGGATCCTTTAACGGTATATCCTCGGCACGGCGTGTGACCATGGCTGGGGACCCGTCATCGAGGCCCTTGTCTTCCTCTTTTGGCTCGCCAGCGGTACCTCTTATCGTGGTTTAGCCAGAGCCTTTGCTATGCCCCGGGACACTGTGCACCGTGCTGTCCACCAGACCAGCAGGGAAATCCTCTCTCTCCTCCCCCAGGTCGTTCGCCTTCCAGCAGAGGAGGACTTCCCTCAAGTTGGCAGCATTGACGGCCACGTCTGTGTCCCTAACGATTATATAAGTCAGGACACAAACAGCACTGTTAATACGTTATAACATAGCATACATTAACGTACTGTAACATTACTACTAACGCTTGCAGCTTAATGTATATCTACAAGATCACACATCTAACGCTAAAATCGTCTACAGTGAGGACGATAGTTTAACACAACAAACAACCGTATACCACAACACATGTAACATTAGCTAGGTTATAACTTATTTGCCAGTGGTTAAACCAAAGATTATAGACGTACCCGTAACTTCTTTGGTTAAACTGTGCCGCTGTTAGCTAGCTAAGGTTAGCTAAAGCTAGCTTGATAGCACATCAAATTACGGTACAAATTAACGTTATAATTCGCGGTACAAAAATCATCACCGACTACAAAATTAACCAAATATACATAAACAGGTGGCTTATACAAGTATAGCAAAAGACTAATGTTCAACTTACATTTGTAATACTCCGTGGGTCTCGCTGTCGCGTATTCGGCCGCCATTATCGAAAGTTTTTCACCTTTTGTTAGCTCCGCCCCTTCCGCTACGTAGCCAAGATGGCGACCGTTGAGGGTGGAAAGTGTCCATCGATCCACACTCAACTTTTTGACCGTTATGAGTGCACCATCCGGGTACTTGTAGTGCACTGCATTTACCACACTTCGACGAGTGACAGATTGAGTGTACTCAAATAGCTAGTATAAGTACAGAAGTGCGCGATTTGAGACACACCTATAGTGTTAGCAGAGTTAGCTGCACTGTTAGCAGAGATAGCTGTTGTGTATGCGGAGTTATCTATTGTGTTGGCAGAATTTGCTTTCGTCTTAGCAGAGTTAGCTGTTGTGGTAGCGGAGTTAGATATAGTTTTAGCACAGTTAGCTGTCGTGTTAGCAGAGTTAGCTGTTGTGTTAGCAGAGATAGCTGTTGTGATAGTAGAGTTAGCTGTCATGTTAGCAGAGTTAGCTGTTGTGATAGTAGAGTTAGCTGTTGTGTTAGCAGAGTTAGCTGTTGTGTTAGAGGAGTTATCTGTTGTGTTAGAGGATATAGCTGTGTTGTTAGCAGAGTTATCTGTAGTGTTAGCATAATTAGCTGTTGTGTTACCAGAGATAGCTGTTGTGTTAGAGGAGTTAGCTGTTGTGTTAACAGAGTTAGATATAGTTAGCAGAGTTAGGTGCAGTGTTAGCAGAGATAGCTGTTGTGTATGAGGAGTTAGCTGTAGTGTTAGCATAATTAGCTGTTGTGTTAGCAGAGATAGCTGTTGTGTTAGCAGAGTTAGCTTTTGTGTTAGCATAATTAGCTGTCATCTAGCAGAGTTAGCTGTTGTGTTAGCAGAGTTAGCTGTTGTGTATGAGGAGATATCTGTTGTGTTAGCAGAGTTAGCTATAGTGTTAGCATAATTAGCTGTTGTGTTAGCATAATTAGCTGTGTTTGCACAGTTAGCTATTGTGTTAGCACTGTTAGCTGTTGTGTTAGCAGAGTTAGCTGTGGTGTTAGTAGAGTTAAATAGTGTTAGCAGAGTTAGCTGGGGTTTTAGCAGAGTTAGATATAGCGTTAGCAGAGTTATCTATTGTGTTGGCAGAATTAGCTGTCGTCTTAGCAGAGTTAGCTGTTGTGGTAGCGGAGTTAGATATAGTTTTAGCACAGTTAGCTGTCGTGTTAGCAGAGTTAGCTGTTGTGTTAGAGGAGTTAGCTGTCGTGTTAACACAGTTAGCTGTAGTGTTAGAGGAGTTAGCTGTTGTGTTAGAGGAGTTAGCTGTTGTGTGGGAGGAGTTAGCTGTTGTGTTAGCATAATTAGCTGTCGTGTTAGCACTGTTAGCTGTTGTGTTAGCAGAGTTAGCTGTCATGTTAGCATAATTAGCTGTAGTGTTAGCAGAGATAGCTGTTGTGTATGAGGAGTTAGCTGTTATGTTAGCAGAGTTAGCTTTTGTATTAGCTGAGTTAGCTGTGGTGTTAACAGAGGTGGATATAGTGTTAGCAGAGTTAGCTGGGGTGTTAGCAGAGTTAGCTTTTGTGTTCGCAGAGTTAGCTGTGGTGTTAACAGAGTTGGATATAGTGTTAGCAGAGTTAGCTGGGGTGTCAGCAGAGTTAGATATAGTGTTAGCAGAGTTAGCTTTTGTGTTAGCAGAGTTAGCTGTTGTGTTAGAGGAGTTAGCTGTTGTCTTAGCCCAGTTAGATATAGTGTTAGCAGAGTTAGCTGTAGTGTTAGTATAATTAGCTATCATCTAGCATTCTTAGCTTTTTTGTTAGCAGAGTTAGCTGTCGTGTTAGCAGAGTTAGCTGTTGTGTTAACTGAGTTAGCTGTAGTGTTAGAGCAGTTAGCTGTTGTGTTAGCATAATTAGCTGTTGTATTACCATAATTAGCTGTCGTGTTAGCAGATATAGCTGTTATGTTAGAGGAGTTAGCTGTTGTGTTAGTAGAGTTAGCTGTCGTGTTAACAGAGTTTGCTGTTTTGTTAGCAGAGTTGGCTGTTGTGTTTGCAGAGTTGGCTATTGTGTTAGCAGAGTTAGCTGTTGTGTTAGCACAGTTAGCTGTTGTGTTAGCACAGTTAGCTGTCGTGTTAGCAGAGTTAGCTGTTGTGTTAGAGGAGTTAGCTGTTGTTTTAGAGAAGTTAGCTGTTTTGTATGAGGAGTTAGCTGTTGTGTTAGCATAATTAGCTGTCGGCTTAGCAGAGTTAGCTGTTGTGTTAGCAGAGTTAGCTGTCGTGTTAGCACTGTTAGCTGTTGTGTTAGCAGAGTTAGCTGTCATGTTAGCATAATTAGCTGTAGTGTTAGCAGAGAGATAGCTGTTGTGTAAGAGGAGTTAGCTGTTATGTTAGCAGAGTTAGCTTTTGTGTTAGCTGAGTTAGCTGTGGTGTTAGCAGAGTTAGATATAGTGTTAGCAGAGTTAGCTGGAGTGTTAGCAGAGTTAGATATAGTGTTAGCAGAGTTAGCTGTAGTGTTAGTATAATTAGCTGTTGTGTTAGCATAATTAGATGTCATCTAGCATTCTTAGCTGTTTTGTTAGCAGAGTTAGCTGTCGTGTTAGCAGAGTTAGCTGGTGTGTTAGCAGAGTTAGCTGTTGTGTTAGCACAGTTAGCTGTTGTGTTAGC
This sequence comes from Sander lucioperca, assembly GCF_008315115.2. Classification (NCBI taxonomy): domain Eukaryota; kingdom Metazoa; phylum Chordata; class Actinopteri; order Perciformes; family Percidae; genus Sander; species Sander lucioperca. The sequence goes on from NC_050177.1 coordinate 14,760,359, forward strand.
ACAGTTAGCTGTCGTGTTAGCAGAGTTAGCTGTTGTGTTAGCCAAGTTAGCTGTTGTGTTAGCTGAGTTAGCTGTCGGTATTGTAATCTGTAGACGTCCCTAAGCACTCGTCTTACTGCCGGTAGCAGCAGAGAGCAGAAGCCAGCAGGCAAGTCTTATGTAAATAAACTCCTGGTGTAGCTACTTACAAACTTTCCAATCCATCGTTATGAGTACATAACCTATTTGTACTACTGGAGAAGTTTGGTATAATTTTGGGCATTATTAGTGGGGTAACTTACGAGATACACTCTTGGATCCATTCCAAATCACCGAAGCTCTAGCACGTAGTGTGTCACAGACGACAAGTCTTCATGATTTTAAAAGACAATGCGGCTGATTTAAATTTAACGTTCAGTTTTAAAGTTGAAGGATTCAGTTATGTTGTTTTTGTGACTTCTGATACCATGAAGTGTTTTGGATGCGGGGAGGAGGGTCATTTGGTCCGTTCCTGCGCCGGCCGGCCCCCGAGCCTGCGGGGCCGGGCGGTTCGGATGAGCCGGCTCCCAGTCCGGGGGGTTCAGAGCCTCCGGGGAGCTCAGACTCAGATGTTGCGCCACCTGCAGCTGACTCAGACTCGGCAGGTGCGCAACAGTGTGCAGAAACAGAGAAAGACACGCAGGAAAAAGAGAAAAATGTTGTACAACATGAGTGTGGAAATAACACTGTTAATGAAGGAAACACCCAGTCTAATGAGAAAGCAGAAAATAACAAACAGACAGGGAAAGAGAAAGGCAGTGCTAAAGGAAAAAGCTGCAGTCAGAATGTTACTAATGTGGCTGATGATGCTCTGGCTGAAAATCTGTCTGTAGAGATGGATGTTACTATAAGATCCAGTTAAAGAAAAAGCAGTTCTAACAAAGAGCAGAATGATGCTAAAGCTAAAAAGCTGCTGGAGGATCTGTGTGATGATGATGATGATGAGGAGGATTGTGAGTGGACAGCATCCCAGGCAGAGAAGTTAACTCTTTATCCTCTGGATAAGATCAAGAAGTTCCTGCAGGACACTAAAGGGATCAGGGCGGTTAAGACGGAGTAGTTCTTCCCTGATCTGAGAGGGTTGATCAGGTCTGTGGCCTGGCTGAGGAAAGAGACAGAAGGGTTCACTATCCAAGAGGTTTACCGCCTCAACAAACTGGTGACTAAAGCCAGAGCTCAACTTATTGAAGATGATGACTAGTTTTAATATGTTTCTCCACATACATGCTGTGTGTGTTTTTGTTTTTGCTCTTTCCTTTTTAATGGTGGATGTAAAATTGGATCTTTAAACATTAATGGAGCAAGAAGTGATGTTAAAAGAGCTTCTCTGTTTAAATTGATGGAGTTCAAACATCTAGATGTTATCTCTGTGCAGGAGACTCCCAGTGATGTGGAGAATGAGAGTGAGTGGAGGAAGCAGTGGCCTGGGGGGGTTATTCTCAGCCATAAGGCCTCCAACAGTGGGGGGGTCGGGGTGCTCTTCTCTAAGGGCTTTCGTCCCAGCTCCTTTAGTGTGGAGGACATCATGTGTGGCCACATTATAAAAATTAAGGTTCAGTATGAAAATGTAAAACTTATTTTTATAAATGTGTATGCTCCAGTTTCGGCCATTGAACGAATGACATTTTTAAACCTTTTGTGTGATGTCATTCAGGATTGTACTGATGATTTTAATTTTTGGGAGGTGACTTTAACTGCACAGAGAATCCCTCTTTAGACCGTAATCACCTGGAGCCTCATCCTGCTTCCTCGGCCAGACTCAGGCGTCTGATGGAGAGCTGTGAGCTGGAGGATGTGTGGAGAGGTTTTCACATGAACGCCAGGCGGTACACCTGGAGTCATTCCAGAGACAACATGTTGTCTTTGGCCAGGCTGGACCGCTGCTATTGTTTTAAACACCATTTTGGTGTTTTTAAACAGTGTGGATTAACTCCTGTTGGTTTTACGGACCATTGTCTTGTCCAGTGTTCTGTCTATATTCTCTCTCTCTCTACCTATCTCTCTGTCGCTCTCCCTCTCTCTCTCTCTCTCTCTCTGTCTCTCTCTCTATCTGTCTCTCTCCCTCTCTCTCTGTTTCTCTCTCTCTCTCTCTCTCTTTCTGAGTGATGTAATGCCCCCCCTCCTCCTCCTTTCAGGGTGGAGCCTGCTGGAGTCAGATATTTGACACCAGGTCCATGGAGATGTAAGTGTGTTTTTAATTTCATTCATCAAACTCTGATGTCATCATCTCCGTGCTGATTGGTTAATAACTGCAGCTGTGTTGTGTCTCCTTCTCTCCGTCAGATTCTTGTGAACTCACACTGGACACAAACACAGTGAACAGAAACCTCAAACTGTCTGACAACAACAGGAAGGTGACATTAGTGGAGGAGGATCAGTCATATCCTGATCATCCAGAGAGGTTTGACTGTCCTCAGCTGCTGTGTAGAGATGGTCTGACTGGTCGCTGTTACTGGGAGGTTGAGAGGAGAGGAAAGGTTTATATATCAGTGAGTTACAGAGGAATCAGGAGGAGAGGATTCAGTAATGACTGTGTGTTTGGATGGAATGATCAGTCCTGGAGTCTGATCTGCTCTGATAGTTGTTACTCTGTCAGGCACAATAACAGAGAAACATCCATCTCCTCCTCCTCTGTCTCTAACAGAGTAGCAGTGTATGTGGACTGTCCTGCTGGCTCTCTGTCCTTCTACTCAGTCTCCTCTGACTCACTGATCCTCCTCCACACCTTCAACACCACATTCACTCAGCCTCTCTATCCTGGGTTTGGGGTCTGGTTCATGTCTCCTGGTTCCTCAGTGTCTCTGTGTTCTGTGTAGGACGGAGAGTCTCCTCCTGTTTCTCACTGCTGATCAGTTGAGTCTGTACAGGATCACACTTACGGAAATATTTCAGGTTATTGTTATGAACTAATGAATGAACTTTGTATAAAATAATTCAGAATGATTGAACAGATTCCTCGTGAACATTGTAAACTTTTTCCACTTCCAGTCCTTTAAAGATGGAAGCTGTGATCATGAAATTGTAGAAATGCCGTTGACTTGTGTCATGTTTAGTTTTGAGTTCTGTCTCTTTTCACAATAAAAGCATAAAGTTACTGTGAGAGTGTTTGTGGTCTTTCTGTTTAACTTTTACACACGATAAGATGTCTGGGTGTCCCAGAGGTCTTCCAGGTGGATCTGCAGCGTGAGAAACCCTCCAATCAGAGCATCAAGTACGTTAGTCTTTCACTTTTTCATTTTCATATAGTGTTGCGTTCAGGGAGCAGAGAGTCTGTCTGTTTTCTCTCCACGTTAGTTATCTGCTCAGCCAGCTGCTGTAACTTCACTCTGTGCTATTAGTACTTTTACTGCAGTAACATGTCATCAATGGGACAGAAAAGCTGTCTCATTGAGTCTGTTGGAGGTTTGATTCCCTCCCACATTAATATGTTTGTGTTGAAGACTTCACTGTTGGTATCAGTGAGGAAAGAAGACAGAGGGGGGATGGATTTCATATTTTAGGAAACATGTTCAGCTTGTGTAATGAGTAGTCAGTGTCTACAGTCATTAAATCTTTCAGTCAGTAACGGAGCATCGACAGCAGTCCAAATGTAAGCTAGCTAGCTTAGCTCTGTTTAACAACAAATGTATTTTATTTTATTTTTTTTACTTTATTTCAAAAAAGTATTTTACAGAAGTTCAGTCATTGCAATACGTAGACAAATAAAATACAAAAATATATACAAATAATATAATATAAAAGTAAAAATGAAAATAATAGTCTAAATAGAAGGAAATAAAGATACAAAGGGGACAGACTTTCAAAAATCGTTAATAATGTAGCAGTTTAACAAAGAGATTAGAGTAGACATCAGATATTAATATAGCTTTCTTATTGGATACCAACTTAAGAGACTCACAGGCAATTTCCACTGGATGAGGAACGTCTGCAGAACGTCTCCGAAACGACGACGGAGTCATTTGGTTTCCATTAAAGTCAATGTGTGTATTTCCACACTGAGACTGCAGAACGTCTGCGTCCCGACTCCGTCCCAGCTCCGTCAGTCTGCAGCCCTCCGCAGCAGATACGCAGAGCTTCTATTTTTGCCGGACGACGGAGAGCTCCGCAGCAAGTAAGTCGAGCACAGAAACAAAATAAAACATCCGGTTACTTTTCAAAATAAAATACAGCGTGCTCACGGCAGGTCATATCTCCCTGCACTACACATTGAAAACCCAGCTCAGAGTAGTTTCCCCTCTACTCCTCTGGATGGAAACTAACTGTTGTTGGTTTTGTGGTTCTGTTTATAGAAACTACATCCTGTTATATCGCGCAAAAATACGTGAATTCGCGAGATCTCGTGGTCGGCTGGCCGCAGCCGCTACGCAACAAATCCGGACCCGGTGGGTATTGACGGACGGCGGAGTTCCACATCCTGTGGAAATGCGGGGTCAAGGTACATGTCAGATTCAACCTGGAATAGTCTGAAGCTCGGTGTTGATCTGGAAAATTTCACCTTACGAATATGGAACTTACCTAATAAAATAAAGAGATTTACAATATTACATAACTTTCTATCTTTACATTCAAAATAAGTAATAATATGTTTCCCTTCAAGTGTGATTGTATGTTTTGTTTTTGTTTTAGATACCATATAATTTTCAAAGCTTTTCCAAAATGCAATACAAAATGAACAACCATAAAAAGATGGTTAACGACTCTCGTTCTGTTTTACAAAAACTACAATAATCATCAACAGGCATGAATTTAGATACAAATAGGTTTGTAGGGTATATATTATGTAATATTTTCAAATGTAATTCCCTAACTTTGTTTGTGATACAACATCTAAAGGGAACAAGCCATGCCCTAAGCCAGTTAACATCAGTGAAATGAGAACTCCAGAAGAATTTATTATAGTTATAGTTATTTTCTTTAAATTTAGAAAGCATTTTCTAATGTGCTTATTAGTACAAGTGCTGCTCATAATATCCATACCGTTTATATAAAGAGTAAAATTAAAACCAGTAACTTCATTTTGTTTTATTTAACTTTTCATTAATTCTAATATGCCATTAGGTATAGATTTGAAAACTGAATTATATTCTTTGAACGTTATTGGGAATGCCTTCTCTCTGAAAAAATATTCATAATTAAGTAATTGACCATTACAATCAAAAAGATCTTTTATGAAGATAATATCTCTATCGATCCATTTTTGCAAATAGAGTGACTTGTTCCCCCTAGTGATGCATTCATTATTCCATAAGATAGACTTGTGTGGAGAAAAGTTGTGAGAAGGACACAGCTTCCAGGCCAAAAGAGCTTGTTGATAAAATCGGGATAGTTTTAACGGCAATCTTGTAATATTGTAGTTACATTTCAATACAAATTTAAGACCTCCTACACTATTAAAAATATTATTGGGGATAAAGTACTATAAAGACTCTGGTGCTCTCAAACTTTCCTTCAACCATTTCACCTTAAAGGTGTAATTCAAGTCCAAAAAGTCCAGAAGTTCAAATCCACCTTCATCCTTACAACCAGAGAGCACCGCTTTTTGTAAATGGTGGCGTCTGTTTTTCCATACAAAATTCATAAATATGGAATTCATGTCTTTACATGTTGAATCATGGACATTGAGAGAGAGGGCAGGGTAGACACATCTTGAAATCCCTTCTGCTTTAGTCCAAAGAATCCTACCTAGAATAGAAATGTCTCTTTGAAGCCGTAAATTCAGCATGGTTTTAGTCTTCTTCAATTTAGACGAAAGATTAAGTTGTTGACGTTCCTTGTGGTCCTTGCAGATATGAATACCTAAATATCATACACATTTCTTAACAGGTATATTAAACATATTTTCCTCTTCAGTCTGATACAAACATAAAAGTCACATTTAGATTTGTTGAAAAATTGGTCAATTAGGGATATAGCATATTCAATCTGATGTTTGTCACTCAAAAAGAGAGCCGTATCATCCGCTAGTTGAGTAACTCTAATTTCCTTACCAAAAATAGACAAACCTTTAATAATAGGATTATGTTGAATATGTAATGACAGTAATTCAACCACCAGCAGGAACAAGAACGGTGAAATAGGGCAGCCCTGGCGAACTGATCTCAGTACAGGAAATCTTTTTGTGGTGTTTGGATATAATATCACAGAACTATCAATATATTTATAAAACATCTCAACTGTAGATATAAAATGTTGTCCGAAATCAAAAATTTGAAGTGCTTTGAGTAAAAATAGTGTTCTACCGTATGAAATGCTTTATAAAAATGAAGGAATACTATCAGTGCGTCAGTATTGATGTTATCAGAATAGTCCTGCAGGTCGAGAACAAGTCTTATATTAGAGCTAATGTGACGGTTAGACAGAAAACCTGTTTGTGTTTCACTTATTATCTCATGAAGACCTCTTTTTAATCGTTTAGCAAAAACTTATGATACAATTTTGTAGTCGATATTTAAGAGCGTAATAGGTCTCCAATTTTCTATCAATAAGTGATCTTTATCAGGTTTAGGGAGAAGACTTATTAAACCTTGCTTCATGCTTGTGGACATTTCCTTTTTTAAAGTGCATTCTTTGAATAAATCAAATAGAGGATTTTAAGTAGTTTCCCGAAAATGCAAATAAAATTTGACTGAAAGCCCATCATTACCCGGAGATTTCCCTTTTTTCATTGAGCTAACAGCCTCTGAGATTTCCACTTTAGTAATGGGACGTCCGCAGTCCATTTTAAATTGTTCAGATATAGTTGGTGTAAATGCTTTAACGGACTCGATAAATCTATCACATTCATCAAACTGAATATTTGACATATATATATATATATATATATATATATATATATATATATATTGCTATAAAATGTACCAACATATCTTGAAATGTCTAAAGAATTAGAGGTGATGTTATCATTAATTTTAAGAGTAGTTAAATTATTTCTCTTACGATTTCTCTTCTCTAAAGCAAAGAAGTAACTTGAATTTCTTTCCTCTTGTTCCAACCATTTTACTCAAGACCTTACAAATGCCCCTTTAGCCATTTCAATATACATATTATCTATTTCCTCTTTTAATCTTTTCAACGTTATTTCTTCTTCCTCTGAAAGATTATCCTTACTCATTAAAACATTCAATTTATCCATAATATTTATTTCTTTAGCTAAGTTATTTTTTTTTAATTACTTTACTTCGTTTAATTGCTATTTCTCTAATTTTAAACTTGAAATATTCCCATTTTTGTATGTGATTCCCTTCGTTATTACCAAATATGCTTTTGGCTGTTTTTTTGACTGAATCACAAAACTCATCATCTTTTAATAAATTATTATTTAGTTTCCAATAACCACGTATATTACCATTTTGTTGCTTTGTTCCTACTAAGTGGATTGAAATTAATTTATGACAGAAAGTGGGGCATAGCTATGTAATGATTCTGACACAAATTGCAGACAAGAGGGAGATATAAGCCATAGATCAACTCTAGACTGTAAGGACCTGCTGACGTTGCTCCATGTAAATTCCTTAATGTCAGGGTTTAAAAAAGCCAAATATCTATAACTGCCAGTTGTTCACAAATATATGCAGTACTTTTGAATCTTGAAAGTGGAATTAATTTTACAGGTACTCTATCTACAAGATCATCTGGAGCAGTGGTTCCCAACCTGGGGTCCGGGGACCCCTAAGGGGGGCGGCAAAGATCACATGGGGGGGGCGCAAGTCTTTATCTGGTTTGAGGTTGAGGTAAAAAAAAAATATTTGCACATGTTAAACAAATTATGATATTACACTAGAATATATAATGTATATAGAACATCGCCTTGGAATTGGGTGGCACCTACACCGGGGTCCTGGGTGCAGCTGACGCTATGGACTTACTACACCCTGCTACGCTCTGCGATTCCCCGCAGTGTCCGACTGCGTCCTGCCGCGTCCAACCGCGTCCACCCAGGCTGCTGTGCCACACTACACCCCGTAACGCCCTGCTGTGCCCTACTATGACATGAACTACTATGACTACCATTGTGATCACTGCTTCACTATCTTTATTATGACTATTATTGCCACCATTCACCACTCCCCCAACTGGTGCCGTCAGACACCACCTACCAAGAGTCTGGGTCTGTCCGAGGTTTCTTCCTAACAAAAAAAAGGGAGTTTTTCCTCGCCACTGTCGCAATAGCTACTGCTAATGCTTGCTCTTGAGGCAACCACTGTAATAGTTGGGGCTTCGTAAAGTACAGAGTGTGGTCTAGACCTACTCTATCTGTAAAGTGTCTCGAGATAACTCTTGTTATGATTTGATACTATAAATAAAATTGAATTGAATTGAATTGAATTGAATTGAATTGAATATAAAGGTCTGTATAAAAACTATGTATTTTTGTTTTTGCTTAAACTTGTAGTCAGGCTACTTAGTAGGCCAGACCTCCGGGACCTCTTAACCTGGGACCCTGCTGTCATCAGGTCAGCTGATAGACATGGCGGAGAAACGTATAAGTGCTGATAACTCCTCTCTATCAAAAAAGAAAGTAAGGGAAAGTTACCTCAACTTCGGTTTCGGAGGGGGGGCTCAGCTTTTCTTAGACATAAGTAGGCGCCAAGAAAAAAAGGTTGGGAAGCACTGATCTGGAGCATCGTTATAATCGCCTCCAATAATCAAGTGTGCATCCTTATATTTGTTTTTAAAGGCTTCACGTTTCATACAGAGTTGTAAAAACATATTTTTTGCTAGAGCTGTATTGTTATAGTTATATAAATTGCAAACTATAAAGAAGGAATTGTCTAATTTGAAAACCAAGATTATCCATCTGCCCTCATTGGAGATCATTGATTCAACTATATCTCCTTTAAAATTGTTAAGGTGAATGGCGCCACCTGCTGATTGTTGAGAGGCATGACAAAAATAACATTTATCGCCCCATTGAGCACTCCAAAATTTCACATCACTGTCCACGGAATCAGTCTCTTGTAAAAATATCAAATCAGCATTATTTAGTCTACTGAACAAAAAAATGTATTTCCTTTTGGTGCTGTCACGTATACCCCTGACATTAAAAGATATTATTTTTAAGGAACTAAAAGGGAAGTCTGTCATAATGAAGGAAAAAAGAGAAAAATCTGAACTGGATGTCTGTTAAGGTTATAGGAACTAGTTAAGGAAAAGATACTCTGAGATAGGGAATATCAGAGATTAACTCACCGTCAAGTGGGAAGCTCTGAACATGAGTACCTCAATTAACTCCTAAAAGAAAAAATCTTATTTTAACTAGTGGAGTGAACATATTGCCCTTTGAATTGTATACAGGGAGAACAAAGTTACCCCTTAAGATTGGGTGGCATATTTAACTTAAACATTTTACCTCACATTAAGGGAAGTTTAGCAAGTTAAGCAGTGTGAACATTTGACCTCATATTAATGGAAATATAACAAGTTACGCAGTGTGTCTCACACCGTTAATGATGGCAGCAGGACCCTGCCATTTAGTTTTCTTTCCGTCAGCGCGCGCTTGCTTCACAAGAGGCCAAAGTTTATTTCTGCACTGTCTCTCCTGTTGGGTTAAATCCTCAGTCATCCCAAGATTCTTTCTCTTCATGACGTCGGCGTTGAGGGAAGCTGTGCACGGTGTCCACCATGAATCCAAGCTTGCTCTTTTCCTCTGGGATGATTTCAGCGATAATCTCCAGCACCTCCTTCCTCACATCCTCGTTGCTGCTTTCTGGGAGATTCAGAAGACGGAGATCCCATCTCCTACTGTACCGCTCCGACTCTTCTTGTTTCTCCTCAACGTTGTCATCTGGTCACTCATCTTCTTCACTGTGTCATCAGTTCCTTTCCACTGGATTTCCAGCCCATTCACATTTTCCTGCACTCCAGCAATCTCAGCTGTATTTTTCATTATCATTTCTTCAAACTTCAAAAAACGGTCATTCAAGCCATTAATGGCTTTTAGGATGTCAGCATTTGATAACGTTTCCTCTTTTTTGGTGCAGACCTTCTTGGGATTTGGGCTTTTCGTGGGAGTATCAGGAAGAGGTGTACATAAACCAGAGAACGAATTATCAACATCATATACACACACACACACACACACACACACACACACACACACACACACACACACACACACACACACACATATATATATATATATATATATATATATATATATATATATATATATATATATAATATATATATATATATATATAATTTTTATTTACATTAGTAAATATTAACTAGTAACTATTATAGTAACTATTTTAAATTACTTTGAGTCGTTTATTTGTATTTTATAATGTATTATTAATGATGTTGACGTTTGGACTGTTGTGTCGGGGGTTCAATTCCCTCCTTTAGGTGAACGATGATAGATAGCACAATGACAGTCAACCACCAGATGAGGCTGTTCAGACGCATCACACGACTCAGAGGCATATCACATATTTAAAGATTGTAAAAACTGATTATTCTCCAATTCATGGCACGTTTTTATTTTATTTTTTTGATTTTTTGATTTTTTGATTTTTTAGTGCCCATATTATGAAAAAAATCTCTTTTTCTGGGATTTGTGGAGTTATTTTGTGTCTCTGGTGCTTCCACACGCATCCAAACTTTGATAAACCATCCATGGTGTTTAGAGTGAGATACGGTTTCTGAATGTGTCCTGCCTTCAGTCTCTGGGTGAGCTGGTCAACATCTGCACGGCTTTCTACGTCACTAGCCGAAATGCTATTAATTAGAAATCTTTTAGAGTTATTGAGATGAATTATAACCGAGCTGTTAATATCTTTGTAGAACATAATGAGAATGTCTCCAAAGTTGTTATCACCCTGGAGTCTGTCTGCTCTCTCTGGATCAAACACCATGACAGCTCACAGCAGCACTGCTGCAGCTTGGATTCAAACATTTAGTCCTTCACTTCATCTCAGAGGAACAGATTACACTCTCACAGCTCCATTACATCCACATTCTTCACATTCATCCATTAGAGGATCAATACATCACATCAAAGTCTGAAAATCATTCATAAAAACATGTCATATCTTTCAGATTTACTGTGTAAATGATTACGATTTTAAAATAATTAATTAAAATAATGTATGTATATATAATAAGAACGATTGAAATAAAGGGATATAGTATTACCAAATAAATACATAAAATGTATTAAAATGTAATTTTTGAAGTTGGGTGACTGTGTAAGATAAAAAACATAGAAATGAAACTAATAAAATCTGTAAACATGTTTTAATGTGTGAATATGATTGGTGGAGCTCTGCTTGTAGTTCCTGCTGATGTCACCAGAGGGCGCCATGATGTCATCACCAGCTCAGAGATGAAGACTAACTGGGGACTTTGGGTTAGTTTGATTGTTCTTTATTTTGGTATTTCTCTCTAAAATAACAAAAGACAACATTACCAATAATCAGTAACATTATAAATCATCATGTCGTTGTTTGTTAACAGTTAAAATAACTTTTAACTGAAGTTTAATTTCCTGTTTATCACTGCTGGTTGTTATGAAGAGTTACTGCTCCTCTGATCTCTGTTGGCACAGTGTTTCTGGTTCTACAGGATTCTTTCTGTCTCCTCCTCTTCCTCCTCTTCCTCTTCTTCCTCCTCCTCCTCTTCCTCCTCCTCCTCTTCCTCCTCCTGTGGAGGTGGAGCTTGGACTCATTCCAGGGAACAGCTCACCTGTGTCAGAGATTTTTCTCCAGGCGGAGAGTGACCCTCTTCTTCATCAACTCTTCTTCATCAACTCTTCTTCATCAACTCTTCTGACTGTTTGAAGAAACTGTAAGTTGCTGTTTGATACGTTAACAACACGTTAGTCTTTGGTCTCTTCAGGGTTGGTTTCTGGCTGTGTGTGTGTGTGTGTCTGTGTGTGTTTGTGTGTGTGTGTGTGTGTGTGTGTGTGTGTGTCTGTGTGTGTGTGTGTCTGTGTCTGTATGTGTGTGTCTGTGTGTGTGTCTGTGTGTGTGTGTGTGTGTATGGCTGTGTGTGTGTGTGTGTGTGTGTGTGTGTGTGTGTGTGTGTGTGTGTGTGTTCAAGGTTCAGCTTTATTGTCATTATACAACACAATTATCCAATGAAATGTAATCATCATTTACAGCTGCTCTGATCAAGATCAGTTACCAGCCGGGCTGCCTCTGTGGACTTTGGGCTAAGATATAAAAAAAAAAACTCAAAAATTGTCAAAATTATTCCAAAAAGGCGACTAAAACTCTGAAAAAAGCAACAAAAACCTTAAAAAAAACAATAAATCCTGCCTATGTGTACGTAGTTTTCTCTCCACGTTAGTTATCTGGACATTAGGACTCAACCATGTGGGGAAACAATCTAATTGTGATTTTTCTGCCCAGTTAGTCTTTGGTCTCTTCAGGGTTAGTTTGTGGCTCTGTGATGTTAAATATAATGTTTCTACTTCACTTCTTATTTCCTGAGAACGTGTGAAGGACTCTTGTGTTGAAGATCAGAAAGCTGTCAGCAGCAGTTAGTGTCGGTCGGTCTGTTCACTGACAGGACTGATGTGGAGACAACATGACTCAGCTCTTTTATTCTCTAACTAAATCAACTAATGGTGTTTTTCCATCACATGGTACCTGCTCGCCTCTACTCGCCTTTTTAGTTTTTCCATTCTGATAAAAGTCCCTGGTACCTGCCAACAGCTACTTTTTTTAGTATCACCTCCATCCAGGTTCCAGCGAGCTGAGGCGATACCAAAAGGTGACGTGAAAACCTGCCGACTCCTGATTGGTCGGAGAGAATCGTCACTAATCACTGCGTCATCATTGCTAGCGACAGACGGGGGTGTCCTGAACAAACCCGCCATTGTTAAATAGTGTAGCCAGCTGTGTGTTTTTTTGCTGCCTCCAGCTTCTTTAGAAACTAAATGTGTCTTCTAGCAAAAACAACGTTCTGTGTGTGTGTCCCGTTAGGTCATGGCTGTTTCTGCGGTGTCGCTATGACGACCAGCCACGCGGTACTAAATCTGCAATGGAAAAAGGAGGACGGGGCACCAGCGGCCGAGCAGAGCCGAGCCGAGTAGAGCTGCTTCTAGCAGTGGGTAAGGGCCATAATATGGAACTGGTCACTATGAGCTGGCACTCCTCCAACAGGAAGTAGTGTCCAATCCTAATCAGGACCCTCTACAGTTAGAGGAGGTGTAGACCACACTCTCAGCAATCATTTGGTGCGACAGTGGTGAGAACAAACTTCTGACGTCTAAATTCCTGCATTCAGATATATTAGTATGCACGAATTTAAGTTACTAAATGTTGTAGGTTTCCTCAGAATGAAGCCGTAGCTCGACGCTCTTCTAAATCTCCTCGTCTTAATCCACATTAAAACATCCACAGGACCACACGATACACTGCATATATCTATATTATTCTTACTACTATTATAATGTCACTGCTACTACGTTGCACATACATCTGTACATGTTATTCATACACTGTTCATATTACATAGCCATATTTATTCTGCTCTTATAACACTGCACTATATTTCATGTCCTGCCGATGCACCACCTGTCTATACTTTGTATATCACATTGCACTTTTCTGCTTTTTTTGCACTTCTGGTTGGATGTAAACTGCATTTTGTTGTCTTTGTACTTGTGCTCTGCACAATGACAATAAAGTTGAATCTAATCTAATTCAGAAACAGCATCTCTGAGCTGGTGATGACGTCATGGCGCCCTCTGGTGACATCAGCAGGAACTACAAGCAGAGCTCCACCAATCATATTCACACATTAAAACATCTTTACAGATTTTATTAGTTTAATTTCTGTTTTTATCTTACACACTCACCCCACTTTATAAATTACATTTTAATGCATTTTATGTATTCATTTTGTAATACTTAATAAACATTTTTTTTTTTTAAACAGAATGTATTATTTACTTTAGTATATATTTGTAAAAATGACAGATACCCCATTTAGTGTATGTGTTATGTGAGTATAAAGGCACCGTTGGTACAGTGAATATAAACTTTCCACTGAAGAACAGCCGATGGAAATATTGTTATTTGGAGATAACGTTACTGATATTGTGATTTAGTATTATATTATATTGAGTATTGTATATTGTTCCAACTAGTGCAGTTAGGCGTCTGGATGAATGTTGGAGTAAACCAACCAGCCAACGGTCTCATTGTTTTTTTAAAGATTATTTTCTGGGGGCTTTTCCCTTTATTATAGTGAAAGAGGATAGATATGAAAGGGGGAGAGAGATGGGGGACTGCAGGACTCAGCCAACATGCTGCTCTTACTGGGTGAGCTAGAGCCCCCCCCCCCCCGGTCTCATTGTTTTTAAATGAATTCAGGACAAACATCTTTAATCACCCTGGAGTCTGTGTGTACTCTCAACACGCCATCCTCTGTTATAATCAAAACATACTTTAGATTTAAAAACAACTCTATTATATTTGTTATTACATGTTAACTGTCAGAAGTTCCATTTATTATTTCCTATATTTGGTAATGCTGCGCCTCTCTGGCAGTTCAGTGGCGGTTCTAGACCATTTCAAATGGAGGGGCCAGGCTGGGGTCACATGTGATTTCAGGGGAACTAAATACATTAATCACCCCAATAGGTTTGGTTCTCCAAAGACTGATAAACATATAACAATAAACACAAGAATACTCAATCTGTGTTAACCTACATTTCATATATCACTGCACATCAATAATATATCCCCTTTTTGGTGATAAAGATGTATTAAAGTATTTACACAGTTAGGGGGGCCAGAGCGGGGTCAAGGCTTAATATAACGGGCCTTGCCCCCCCCCCCCCCCTATAACTGCCACTGCTCTTGTTTCCTGTTTAAAGTTTACTTTCACTTTCCAGATTTAGTGACGCAGCTTTTTCTCTCCGTGTGAAGCTCCAGCTGAAGGTAATTTAACTCTAATGTCTGTAACGTTTGACTCGTGAACTCAAGCTGTGGTTAGTTTAGTTTAAGAGCAGAAAGCTGCAGAGAAACCAACACAACTGGACTTGGGATGAATTAAAACTGGCGTCTTATTCACAAAGATCCACCGCCATGCTGTGTGGGTATCTGGCCGAGTTACTGTCTTATAGATCCTTTATTTCTGTCTTATAGATCCTTTATTTCTGTCTTATAGATCCTTTATTTCTGTCTCATAGATCCTTTATTTCTGTTTTGTAGATCCTGTAAGTTGAAACTGTAAGTTGCTGTTTGATACGTTAACACCACGTTAGTCTTTGGTCTCTTCAGGGTTAGTTTCTGGCTCTGTAAAGTTAAATATAATGTTTCTACTTCACTTCTTATTTCCTGAGAAAGTTTGGACGACTCTTGTGTTGAAGATAAATCTCCATGTTGTAACATGAACTACTACAGAGGAGGTTTAGGAGATCTAAATGAAGGCCGAGTTGAAGACGGGTGGGGTCTGAGCAAGGGGGGAGGAAGTAATTCGGCCCTGATTTGGCCGGTGTGAATCCATCATAAGATGGCCTCTAGTTATTTCCTTTCTCCTGCTGTCAGAAAACAAACCGTCGTCTCCACCAGCGTAAAGTCAGACACAACAGGACTCTACTGTTTCCTCTGGGACCTTTCAGAATAAAATGTAGAGACCTAAATGCCTCTGTTACTGTTGTAGTGATGTGTGGAGGAGGAGAAGTGTCTTCATGTCCTTAATTTTTATGAACCAGACAGGAATGTTCTGTGCAAAGATGACATTAGTCCTGGAGTCTTTCCAATGTTCCTGTTCTCCCAGAAAGATAATGAATGACAGAGCAGGATGAGCAGAGAGCAGAAATCATTCAGTGAAGAGATTCAGACTTTATTTCCTGCTTGATAGCTTCTAGTTTCTCCAGCATATTGAAATTCTGTGCAATTTCATTACTTCACACCAGTGGTGTAGTGGTTGGTTCACCAATTAGAGAGATTCAGAGTCGAGTCTCGAGTCCCCAGTGTTCGAGTCTGAGTTGAGTCATCAAGGTTGAGTCTGTGTTATATTTCAAGACTACATTTCTCCACTATGACACCTTTAACGAGCTGAGATAATTATAAAGGAGTGTCTACATTAAACAAAAATGACACCACTGTTATTTTTCCTCTGGGACCTTTCAGAATAAAATGTAGAGACCTAAATGCCTCTGTTACTGTTGTAGTGATGTGTGGAGGAGGAGAAGTGTCTTCATGTCCATTATTTTTATAAACAGGACAGGAATGTTCTGTGCAAAGATGACATTAGTCCTGGGGCCTCATTTATAAAACCTGTTAAGCAAGAAACAGTTGCGTAAAGCAGGGTGAAATTTGCTGTCGCAACATTCCTCGCTAAAGTTGGAATTCATAAAGATTTTCCATGCGTAAAAATGTGCCCAGTTTTCCATAACCATTTGACCATGCATGTGATCGTACATAATGCTCCCAAGGTTTTGTAGACTGTGTTTTAGTGAACTCCGATGGTACCCCCGTTTTCTGAACCCATCCCAGTTTTTGTTTTCCTGAACCCAACAATCCCGTTCTTTCCAAGCCAACCCAGAGCCGGTCGCAGCGCCCGGCTGCTATTTATTATTTCTTCTTTAACTCATCGGCCTTGGATCATTGTCTGTGAAGAACCAGCCCAGTCTCACGGCAGTTCGTGTAAATGTCACGTTATTTGAATCTATTGATTGATTCACAGGGACGTTTTTCTCGTTTTTTACGTGTAAATGTCACGTTATTTTCTCGGGGAAAGGACGCCGGGAGACGGCCGAAAATGACGCTCATTGTCTGTGAAGAACATAAAAAATAACATATTTTCAATGACTGCACACAGTACCCCCCCTCCTACACATAACTATTACATATGAGGTGTTCAGGTCTACTGGACCCCAGTGTAACTGTAGGTGCTATGAAACTTAACTGTGTCCTCCTCCTAACTGGGCCTGCTGTGTGTGTGCGTGTGTCTGTGTCTGTGTCAGTGTGTCTCTTTGTGTGTCTGTACGTCTGTATGTGTGTGTGTGTGTGTGTGCGTCTGTACGTGGGCGTGTGTGTGTGTGTGTGTGTGTGTGTCTGTGTGTGTGTGTGTGTGTGTGTGTTTATGTGTGTGTGTCTGTGTGTGTGTGTGTGTGTGTGTGTGTGTGTGTGTATGTGTGTGTGTGTGTGTGTGTGTGTGTGTGTGTGTGTGTGTGTGTGCGTCTGTACGTGGTCGTGTGTGTGTGTGTGTGTGCGTGTCTGTATGTGAATGTTGTCTGTCTGAACCTGCTATTCCCACACAAAGTTAAAAAATTGTTACATTTCAATCACTTTCACCTGTTCTGAGTTTTTACGTTTTTTATAAGTGAATTTCCTTGTTTTCTCACAAAAAAACGAAAATGATCATATGATCATTAATATGATCTCACAGGGGTAAATGGCAAATATGAACCACAAATGATGTAAATATCATTGGTAATTGAGCTAAATCTGTTAAGTATTAAGGCTGTGTAACAAAAATATGAACACCACACAAGGGTTAAGGACAGAAAGATGAGATTGATTGTCATAATGGAGTCTTGTCTCCATTAGAGGACAGAAAGATGACATTAGTCCTGGAGTCTTGTCTCCATTAGAGGACAGAAAGATGACATTAGTCCTGGAGTCTTTCCAATGTTCCTGTTCTCCCAGAAAGATAATGAATGACAGAGCAGGATGAGCAGAGAGCAGAAATCATTCAGTGAAGAGATTCAGACTTTATTTCCTGCTTGATAGCTTCTAGTTTCTCCAGCAGCTTCCGTTTCTGGAGATTAAAAAGTGGTCTTCCTCTCTTTCTAACAGGACCCATCAGAGACCAGACCCTGCTGAACCTGAACCTGAACCTGAACCCAGCTGTGTGTCCATGAAGAGTAACCGGTCCATGGAGCCACCGCTACTTTAATAAAAGACCTGTAAGGGAGAGGAGACTTGAAATGGAGGAGAGAGGATTGATGGAGAGACTTGAATGGAAGAAGGAGAGAATTGCAATGGAAAGGTAAATTGAAATGTTAAGAAGAAGATTGAGGTGAGTTGTGAACATCCAGCAAACTGGAACGAGTCTCATTGGATGTAACTACGTCCCGTCTGGGTTGTTTTTTGTTTTGTTTTTTGTAATTTTGTGGAAAGAAATTATTGTAGTTGATGACTGAAATGAGAATATTTTTGTAAAATAATTTCCTGTTTCACTCAAAATATCTTTCTGTTTAGACAACATTTTGAAATATTATATTTAGATTTTTTTAAATTCTGATTTCAAAAGATATTTTTATTGAGTTTTGGACAGAAAGTAAAGCATTATTGGCATTTAATTGTTAATAATTAGGCCTACATACATATTCATATTAATATTATATTTTATGCACGGAGACTTTAACTGAACATGTGACCCTGAATAAATGTGTTTTTCTATCAGGACCCAGAAGAGACCAGAGTCTCCTGAACCTGAACCTGAACCTGAACCTGAACCCAGCTGTGTGTCCCTTAAGAGCGACCGGTCACAGGGACGCTTTATTAACTTTAAAGGAGAGCAACCCTCTCCTGAAAAGAGGTAAGCTGTTAATATTATAATATTACTGAATCATGTTTTAACTTTTATGTATCCAGAGAAGTTTTTGGAGTTTATTTTCAGCATCTTTCTTCTTCACATATATTTATATTCTCACATCTGAAAGTTGTCCAGTTAAACCAGTCTTCAACTCTTGACTTTAGGTAAATATTTGATCTGGTTTGGTCCAATATATTCTCTGGTGTTTTAACTTTTTAACCCAGTTTTTTGTGTAGTTTAATGAACTTCTCTGTGTGAATCTTTTTTTAGTTGCTGCTTGTATCTCCAGCTGTTTTTGTGTCCTGAATAATAAAAAGTGAATTTCCATCCCTGTTGATCTTACTCTCTGTGTAACAGGATCCATCAAAGACCAGACTCTGCTGAACCTGAACCCAGCTGTGTGTCCTTCAAGAGTGACTGGTCAAAGCAACGCTATATTGACTTTAAAGGTCAGCAACCCTCTGCTGAAATGAGGTAAGCTGTTAATAATATTATAATATTGCTGATTCATGTTTCAACTGTTATGTATCCAGAGAATTTTTGTAATTTATTTTCAGCATATTTCTTCTTCACATATATTTAAATTCTCACATCTGAAAGCTGTCCAGTAGACCAGTCTTCAACTGTAGATCTCAATTTAATATTGGACCTGGTTTGGTCCAATATCATCTGGTGTTTTAGTCCCATTAAAAAGCATTTTAAATCTCCCATAGCCATAGGGTAGGATAAGAATCATTAATGGCAAAATTCTTCCCAAATGTTCTTCTCCAACTGGGAATACCAGGGGGATGGTTGGGATGTATGTGCCTCAGAGTGTCCTTTCCAGGGTAACTTCATCTGCACATTCCCCCTGGAGAACCAGCGACTCTTGGTAAGTGTTTGTGTCACCTGGGTCAGGACACTATTTACCATGAGAAGACTTCTGCCATTTGAGTCTGGACACCTTCAGGACAGTTCTCAGTGAGTGGGTTCATGACCAGACCCCCCCCCCCTTGGCCAGGCCAGTGTGTGTGTGTGTGTGTGTGTGTGTGTGTGTGTGTGTGTGTGTGTGTGTGTGTGTGTCTGTGTGTGTGTGTGTGTGTGTGTGTGTGTGTGTGTGTGTGTGTGTATCTGTGTGTGTGTGTGTGTGTGTGTGTGTGTGTGTGTGTGTGTGTGTGTCTCTCTGTGTCTCTGTGTCTGTGTCTGAGAGAGAGTTTGTACATTTTTGCCACGACGGTGTCCGGAGGGTACAAAATGAATCAATCAAGTATAAAAAAAACATGTAAGAGTGAAAAACACTGGATTGAAACATTTTGACCAAAAAGAAAGGTTCTGACAAAATTTCATGCCATAATCAGTAACACAGCAAAAATTATCACAAAATGAAAAAAAAAAAAACTTACGTACAAAAATGCCTGAAGAGGGCATGAGGGTTAATTCTTAGTTCTTTCTGTTGATTCACAGTGGGGTCAGCAGCACCTCCAACACTTTCATGTCAGGGGAAACCATCTGATTCAATGTTGTAATCAACACTTTAAGTCACAGGAAATTACCTTGTGTTTGTCTCTGTGTGGACAGACATAATGTGAGCTAATTCTTCCTGATTCCTCCACAGAGTGGACCAGGAGATCTCAGAGGTTCCCATTGGTCAGTCTACCCAGCAGCATCAAACACACCTGGACTCCATATTTATGGTCTGTACATGTACAACAACTACTTTTACATCTATTCTCTTCACAATCATCTCCATGCAGCACCTTTCAGACCAGTGGGTTGTCAGTCTGTCCAACAAGTATCTGATGTTTGCTTCCATGATTTCAGTTTGATTGTGTCATTCATAAAATCTTCTGTTCCAGCTGTTGGAGGAGAACATCGGCACTTTTGTGAAGAACGAGCTGAAGAAGATCCAGAAGGTTCTGAATCCAGATTACCCAGAATGCTCAGAGAGTCAGAGGGAGGATGAGGATGAAGAGCAGAGGAGCAGCAGAAAGGCATTTCTGAAGATCACACTGCACTTCCTGAGGAGAATGAAGCAGGACAAGCTGGCTGACCGTCTGCAGAGCAGTAAGAGGATTTCTCTAAAGATTTAACTTGCTGGACTAATGGGACGTTTACTAATGTCTCCAGAGATGGACCAAAATATGTTTCTGTTTTCTTTACAAAATTTCTTAATAAGCTTTTTTGTTATGTATTCATTCAGGAAGTTCTGCTGGAGTTTGTAAACGTAAACTCAAGACTAACCTAAACAAGAAGTTCCAGTGTGTGTTTGAGGGGATTGCTAAAGCAGGAAACCAAACCCGTCTGAATCAGATGTTCACAGAGATCTACATCATGGAGGGAGGGACTGCAGAGGTCAATGATGAACATGAGGTCAGACAGATTGAAACAGCTTCCAGAAAACCAGACAGACCAGAAACAACAATCAGAAGAGAAGACATCTTTAAAGACCCACCTGGAAGAGATGAACCAATCAGAACAGTGATGACTAAGGGAGTGGCTGGCATCGGGAAAACAGTCTTAACACAGAAGTTCACCCTGGACTGGGCTGAGGGCAAAGCCAACCAGGACATCCAGTTCATATTTCCTTTCACTTTCAGAGAGCTGAATGTGCTGAAAGAGAAAAAGTACAGCTTGGTGGAACTTGTTGATCACTTCTTCAGTGAAACCAAAGAAGCAGGAATCTGCAGGTTTGAAGAGTTCCAGGTTGTCTTTATCTTTGATGGTCTGGATGAGTGTCGACTTCCTCTGGACTTCCTCAACACTGAGATCCTGACTGATGTTACAGAGTCCACCTCAGTGGATGTGCTGCTGACAAACCTCATCAGGGGGAAACTGCTTCCCTCTGCTCGCCTCTGGATAACCACACGACCTGCAGCAGCCAATCAGATCCCTGCTGAGTGTGTTGACATGGTGACAGAGGTCAGAGGATTCACTGACCAACAAAAGGAGGAGTACTTCAGGAAGCGATCCAATGACAAGAAGCAGGAAAGCAGAATCATCTACCACATCAAGACATCACGAAGCCTCCACATCATGTGCCACATCCCAGTCTTCTGCTGGATCACTGCTACAGTTCTGGAGGACGTGTTGAAGACCAGAGAGGGAGGAGAGCTGCCCAAGACCCTGACTGAGATGTACATCCACTTCCTGGTGGTTCAGTCCAAACTGAAGAACATAAAATATGGTGGAGGAGCTGGGACCGATTCAAACTGGAATGAAGAGACAAAGAAGATGATTGAGTCTCTGGGAAAACTGGCTTTTGAGCATCTGCAGAAAGGCAACTTGATCTTCTATGAGTCAGACCTCACAGAGTGTGGCATCGATATCAGATCAGCCTCAGTGTACTCAGGAGTGTTCACACAGATCTTTAAAGAGGAGAGTGGACTGTACCAGGAAAAGGTGTTCTGCTTCATCCATCTGAGTGTTCAGGAGTTTCTGGCTGCTCTTCATGTCCATCTGACATTCATCAACTCTGGAGTCAACCTGCTGTCAGAAGAACAAACAACATCACGGTGCTCTGAAGTGTTCAGAGACAAATCAACACGTTTCTACCAGAGTGCTGTGGACAAGGCCTTACAGAGTCCAAATGGACACCTGGACTTGTTCCTCCGCTTCCTCCTGGGTCTTTCTCTGCAGACCAATCAGAATCTCCTACGAGGCCTGATGACACAGACAGGAAGTAGCTCAGAGACCAATCAGGAGACAGTTGAGTACATCAAGACAAAGATCAGTGGGAATCTGTCTGCAGAGAGAAGCATCAATCTGTTCCACTGTCTGAATGAACTGAATGATCATTCTCTAGTGGAGGAGATCCAACAGGCCCTGAGATCAGGAAGTCTCTCCAGAGATAAACTGTCTCCTGCTCAGTGGTCAGCTCTGGTCTTCATCTTACTGTCATCAGAAGAAGATCTGGAGGTGTTTGACCTGAAGAAATACTCCGCTTCAGATGAGGCTCTTCTGAGGCTGCTGCCAGTGATCAAAGCCTCCAACAAAGCTCTGTAAGTGGGATTTATTAATCAATAAATACTCTGCTATCTTTGAACAGGAGTTAAATATAAATAACTTGTTTCCTTCCTGTTGTCTCTCCAGACTGAGTGGCTGTAACCTGTCAGAGAGAAGCTGTGAAGCTCTGTCCTCAGTTCTCAGCTCCCAGTCCTCTAGTCTGAGAGAGCTGGACCTGAGTAACAACAATCTGCAGGATTCAGGAGTGAAGCTGATCTCTGTTGGACTGAAGAGTCCACACTGCAGACTGGAGACTCTCAGGTCAGATCAAGAACAATAATCTTTGAAAAAAAAAACAGTATTGCAAAAAAAATACTTTGGAAACATTCAAACATTGTGAATGTTTCCAAAGTATTTTATTCTGATTTAGAATCACTTGTTAATTTTGATTTATATGGAGGACTTAGTTTTGATGAATGGTTGGAAGAGGGTGAGAAGTGAATCATTGGATGAAACAACATTTTTAAACTCTGGAGTTAACTGTTACTGGAATAGTTTGGATAACATCAGCTGTTAGATCACATCAGCTGTTTGGATCACAGCTGTTTGAATAACATCAGTTGTGCCACTGACGCGTCAATAATGAAGTTCGCGGACGTATAGTAGTAAAAAAAAAAAAATGTTTAGATATTTTAGTTATAACCAGATAAAGTTAGCCAAGCAGCTCGGTGTTTATATGTGTGGTAGTTATTACGTTTTGGAAAATTCCATGATCTCTACCATTACAAAGCTAACGTTAGCTTAAGATGACTGGCTGACTAACGTTTAACAGGGAGGGACTACAAATGATTTGTTGCTTTTCTTTATTTTGAGAGTGAATTGCCCCACAACATGAACACAGTTTGATTATAATTTTTATTTAGTTGGTAACCGTTAATCGCTTTATTACACGAGAGGGTTTGATTTAACGTCATCTTATCACTTCAGTCATGCTTAGCTGCTTCACTGTCGTGCCAATAATGATGTTAAATCAAACCCTTCGTGTAATATTGCTTAATTCTGTCACGATTAATTATCATGTTTCAGACTTGTTTAGAGTAGAGCTGTTGAGAGAGTGAGGAATAGTGGACCCAAATGCAGGGAGAGGCAGGCAGGCAGGAGATGGCTTGAGTTAGGATTTATTAATAACAAAAATCGACAGCGCAGAGACTGGAAAAACACTCAAAGAACTAAGACAAAAATACAAAAGCAACAGGAAAAACTCAGGCTGACGGCAACTCGGGCAGGGAACAAAGGAGCAAACTTACGGGGACAGGAAACAACGGAATACTAACAGACACCACGATACAAAACGATCTGACAAGAGACAAAGGGAACACAGGGGTTAAATACAAGAGGTAATGAACAAATGAGGGACAGGTGACACGACAGGTGAAACACATCAGGGCGGGGCAGGACAATCAACAAAGGCAAAAAGTAAAACTAGACATGACAGGACAGAAAACAGACTATCAAAATAAAACAGGAAACCAGAACAACAGACAGGAAACATGAAATAACCTAAACACAGAGACTTGACACAATATACAACAACACAACGGGGAACAGAAATATACAGAATGTACCAAAAAACAGAAAATGTACAATGCAAAAAACAGAAAATGTACAAAACCATAACAGAGCCCCCCCCCCCTCAAGAGGCGGATACCAGACGTCAATAACAAAAAAACAACCCAAAAAGGGCGACTAGAGTCCGGGGGAGGCAGAGGGTCACTGGGGCACAGGGAACAGAGAGTCACTAGGGCAAACAGAGCGGGGCCACTCGGGGGAACACACAGAGTGGGGCCACTCGGGGGAAAAAAACAGAGCGGGGCCACTCGGGACAGGGAACAGAGAGTCACTGGGGCACAGGGAACAGAGTCACTGGGGCACAGGGGACAGAGTCACTGAGAGACCTCGGCGACAGAGAGGCCTCGGCGACAGGGGACTGAGAGGCCTCGGCAACAGGGGACTGAGAGCAGCCACGAAGGCAGAATCCCTCTGGCCACCGGCGACGAAGGCAGAATCCCTCTGGCCACTGGCGACGAAGGCAGAATCCCTCTGGCGACCGCCGACGAAGGCAGAATCCCTCTGGCGGCCTGCGACGGAGGCAGAAACCTTCTGGCCACCGGCGACGAAGGCAGAATCCCTCTGGCCACCGGCGACGAAGGCAGAATCCCTCTGGCCGCCGGCGACGAAGGCAGAATCCCTCTGGCCGCCGCCGACGAAGGCAGAATCCCTCTGGCCGCCGGCGACGAAGGCAGAATCCCTCTGGCGGCCGTACTGGACGTCGAGGGCACTCAGGCGGCCAGGCAGGACGTCGAGGGCAGCGCCCCACCGGGGGCCTTGCAGGTCGGCCAAGGCGGAGCCCCTTGGGAGGCTGCGCAGGTGAAGGGGCAGCTGGGCCGGAGTCACGCGGCGGATCAGCTGGGCCGGAGTCAGGCGACGGGTCAGCTGGACTGGAGTCTGGCGGCGGGTCAGCTGGGCCGGAGTCTGGCGGCGGGTCAGCTGGGCCGGAGTCAGGTGGCCAGGCAACCGGGGCAGAGGTTGACTGGGGTGCCAACCGGACACGAGGGGCAGGAGTCAGCCTGACCGCCGACAGGACACAAGGGGCAGGAGTGGGCCTGACCGCCGACAGGACACAAGGGGCAGGAGTGGGCCTGACCGCCGACAGGACACAAGGGGCAGGAGTCGGCCTGACCACCACGGGCAGAGTCTCAGGGGTGCCGGGGACCGGCAAAGTCTCAGGGGCGGTCTCAGGGGCGGCTATAACCAGTTCAGGGGGGCTGGACACCAGCCAGGAACTAGGGAGGCTGCTAGCTAACCTAGGCTCAGGTGGGTTGTTAGCTAGCTCGGATTCAGGGGGGCTGCTGCTAGCCAGCCGGTGATCCCGGATCAAGGACCGCCTTGGGACACTAGGGAACTCGGGGACTCTAGGAAACTCGGGGACTCTAGGAAACTCGGGGACTCTAGGAAACTCGGGGACTCTAGGAAACTCTAGGAAAAACTCGGGGACACTAGGGAGCTCGGGGACACTAGGGAGCTCGGGGAAGCTGGACAGTGCTGGGACACTAGGGAGCTCGGGGACTCTAGGGAGCTCGAGGACACTAGGAAGCTCGGGGAAGCTGGGCAGTGCTGGGACACTGGGCAGCTTGGGGACACTAGGAAGCTCGGGGAAGCTGGGCAGTGCTGGGACACTGGGCAGCTTGGGGACACTAGGGAGCTCGGGGAAGCTGGACAGTGCTGGGACACTAGGGAGCTCGGGGACTCTAGGGAGCTCGGGGACACTAGGAAGCTCGGGGAAGCTGGGCAGTGCTGGGACACTGGGCAGCTTGGGGACCCTAAGGAGCTCGGGGAAGCTGGGCAGTGCTGGGACACTGGGCAGCTTGGGGACCCTAAGGAGCTCGGGGATACTAGGAAGCTCGGGGACACAAGGAAGCTCGGGGAAGCTGGGCAGTGCTGGGACAATGGGGAGCTCGGGGACACTAGGAAGCTCGGGGACACTAGGAAGGCTGCTAGCAAGCCTGGATTCAGGGGAGCTGCTAGCTAGCCTGGATTCAGGGGAGATGCTAGCTAGCAGGGAATCAGGGGGGTTGCTAGCTAGCTGGGGCTCAGGAGGGCTACTAGCTAGCCGGGACTCAGGAAGGCTACTAGCTAGCAGGGGCTCAGAGAGGCTGTTAGCCAGCCAGGGATCAATAAAGCTGCTAGCTAGCTGTGGCTCAGGGAGGTTGCTAGCTAGCCTGCATTCAGGGGAGATGCTAGCTAGCAGGGAATCAGGGGAGTTGCTAGCTAGCTGTGGCTCAGGGAGGTTGCTAGCTAGCCAGGGCACAGGAAGGCTACTAGCTAGCCGGGGCTCAGAGAGGCTGTTAGCCAGCCGGGGATCAAGAGGGCTGCTAGCTAGCCTGGATTCAGGGGAGCTGCTAGCTAGCTGGGGCTCAGGGAGGTTGCTAGCTAGCGGGGAAATTGAGAGGCTGCTAGCTAGCCGGGAATCAGGAAGACTGCTAGCTAGCCTGGATTCTGGGGAGATGCTAGCTAGCGGGGAATCAGGGGGGTTGCTAGCTAGCAGGGACTCAGGGGGATCGCTAGCTAGCCGGGGCTCAGGAAAGTTGCTAGCCAGCTTGCATTCAGGTGGGCTGCCAGCTAGCCGGGGATTAGGAAGACTGCTGGCTACCCTGGATTCTGGGGAGATGCTAGCTAGCGGGGAATCAGGGGGGTTGCTAGCTAGCAGGGACTCAGGGGGATCGCTAGCTAGCAGGGACTCAGGGGGATCGCTAGCTAGCCGGGACTCAGGGGGATCGCTAGCTAGCCGGGACTCAGGGGGATCGCTAGCCAGCTTGCATTCAGGTGGGCTGCTAGCTAGCCGGGGATTAGGGAGGCTGCTAACTAGCTCGGAGTCAGGAGAGCTGCACGCCAGCTCGGAGTCAGGAGAGCTGCACGCCAGCTCGGAGGAGAGCTGCACGCCAGCTCGGAGTCAGGAGAGCTGCACGCCAGCCCGGGGTCAGGAGAGCTGCACGTCAGCCCGGAGCCCGGGGTCAGGAGAGCTGCACGTCAGCCCGGGATCAGGAGAGCTGCACGTCAGCCCGGGATCAGGAGGGTTGCACGTCAGCTCGGGAACAGAAGGGTTGCCAAAACATGCACCGATGGCCTCGGTGTTAGCCGACTGGGAAGGAGGCAGGCTGGTGGGCGAGTCACTGGAGGTGGCTCGGGAAAAATAATTTAGCCAGTGCTTAATATCCTCCAGCTGGGGAACAAAGTGGCTCACCCATGGCCTCTCCGACAACCACTGCCGCTGAATGTCGAGCTTCTTCAGGAGGGGAGGGTGTCGGTCAGGCTCAGTGCAAAGCAGACACTGCACAGTCCAGCCAAACTCCAGCACCTTCTTCTTAAAAAAAACCTTCTCCGCTGGGTCCATACTGGTCAGATCGTTCTGTTGAGAGAGTGAGGAATAGTGGACCCAAATGCAGGGAGAGGCAGGCAGGCAGGAGATGGCTTGAGTTAGGATTTATTAATAACAAAAATCGACAGCGCAGAGACTGGAAAAACACTCAAAGAACTAAGACAAAAATACAAAAGCAACAGGAAAAACTCAGGCTGACGGCAACTCAGGCCGGGAAAAAAGGAGCAAACTTACGGGGACAGGAAACAACGGAATACTAACAGACACCACGATACAAAACGATCTGACAAGAGACAAAGGGAACACAGGGGTTAAATACAAGAGGTAATGAACAAATGAGGGACAGGTGACACGACAGGTGAAACACATCAGGACGGGGCAGGACAATCAACAAAGGCAAAAAGTAAAACTAGACATGACAGGACAGAAAACAGACTATCAAAATAAAACAGGAAACCAGAACAACAGACAGGAAACATGAAATAACCTAAACACAGAGACTTGACACAATATACAACAACACAACGGGGAACAGAAATATACAGAATGTACCAAAAAACAGAAAATGTACAATGCAAAAAACAGAAAATGTACAAAACCATAACAAGAGCAGCAGATATTTAAACATGCTGAGAAGGGATTTCATATACGGTATCACCAAAAGTTCAGACTCAACATATAAACACAATCGTTATTCGTCTTCTTATATGACATTTCTCTAAACTTTAAGCTTTATTAAATTTAAACCACCCTTCTCATGTCAGGATTTAAAATTTAGCAATTTGGAAACCTTTAAATGTTTCCAAAGCATTTTCTTCTCATTTATAATATGTCGTAAAGCACAAAGTATGAACTATGGCTATGGCATTTTTTTTAAATCGTATATGAATTTGAATACTGGATGTCTTTTTACTCCTCATTCAGTCACAATTAGTTATCATGTTTCCAACTTGTTTAGAAAATGGATTTTATATTCTTTAACACCAAAAGTCAGGAGACTCTCAGGTCAGGATTCATTAACCCATTCAACTGATGACCATTTAACTTTAGTTGATGAAACAGCTGCTTTGTGTCTGTTGATACGATAAACTTGGGCAGTAGTTATTAATTATATAATTATTAATTTCTAGACTCAGAGTTACTTTCCATGAGGATTTTTCATTGTTTACTTTTGTTGTTAAATAATTAAATATAACAGTTGATTTTAAAGGTGCATTCTCAATCTGGACCAAAATGTACCTGGACAACAAACAAACATAAAACTAACACATGGCTCCACGTGTTGACAGAGGGTTCCTGTGTGTTGTTCTGTGTGTTTGCAGTCTGTCAGGCTGTCTGATCTCAGAGGAAGGCAGTTCTTCTCTGGTCTCAGCTCTGAGCTCCAACCCCTCCCATCTGAGAGAGCTGGACCTGAGCTACAATCATCCAGGAGACTCAGTGAAGCTACTGTCAGCAGGACTGAAGGATCCAAGCTGGAGACTGAACAATCTCAGGTACAAACACTGATGAATATAAAAAGGAGATATTTGTGTAGGAAGTTTTAAAGGGGAACATCTCCAGGAACTAAAATGATGACTTCCTGTTGTTAATAATTGATGTAGTTTGGACACATCTCTGTATGTTAAAGGAACTGTCCGTGGTTCAGTTTCAACTCGACAGACAGGTCCAGGACAGGTTTAGCCTAGCTTAGCACAAATCAATGTGCTTTCTACACTGTGAGAAGTGTGGATGAATCATTACTCTTTTGGCCGACTAGTTAGCTAGAGGTTTAAAATGTCAGTTCCCGGTGCTCCATGGCTCATGTGATTGAACAGAGAGACGTACACTGACGTCCAGACCAATTATTTCTCTAAGTTCCTCTTGTACTGGGAGAGTACCAGCCCTAAGTTCAAAAAGTCCCTCAAAACGCTTTTCCTAGTCCCTGCGGTGCAAACACAATATATACTGTATATGTGTGTGTGAGAGTCATGTAATGTTCATGTTTCCCTACAGAGAAAGGTCCACTGTTGCACCAAATGCTTGCTCTTGGGGGAATTGTTGGGTCTCTGTAAATGATAGTGTGGCAGTGCCGCTGGCAGCTCTAATCCTGTACGCACAGTGCATACATTTTTTTTTTCTATGAGACATCTAATGATAACAATGAGTAAATGTGCACATAGTCTGTTCTGCTGTCTGCTATGTTCAGTTATATTTTCCTCATTATTTATTATTTATTTCACCCACAAGTCATCCGCTATTAATCAGAATATTCATTGTTATGACTCGATCTGTAGATCAGAGGTGGGCCATCAGGTCCAGCAAGGCCTTCTCTGCTGGCCAAGAGATTGTCAGAATCAGAAAATCATATTTTTATAATTGAAGGCCTAAAATAAAGAACAAATGTAATTTCAATATTGTTTACGCTGCAAGTTCATTTACATTTTGAATTTTTTAGTGAAATGATTTTACTAGCTATTACTGCTTGCTTTAGGTGTTAAAGATCTGAGCAGTGTCAGTGGCCGATGTGCCTTTGTGTGTGCGTGGTGACGTGTGTGTGTTAAGCCCGCACTGCTTGGCTCAAATTTCTGGCGAGGCCTGTTGATCACTGATTGTGTTATATGTGTTTTTGATTTCTTTGTGGTCACTGTATGAGTAAACATGACCCAGACATGTAATTATCGGTAATAGGGCTGTTGGAACGAATACCGAAATTCGAATATAATTCGAATAGAAAAAAATCAATACTATTCGAATGCTGAAATTACTATTCGAAGGTGACTTTTTTTTTCTTTCTTTTTTTTTATAAATATACGTTATATATAATAAACGTTAGCTAATCATCCCCTTCTCGCCTTGGCCTACCCGCATGTGTGATTCATGTCATGTCGTATGAACAATAACTTAGGCGGCGTGAGAAACACAAGGCGTTGTGAGGTCTAAGCTAACGTTACGTACCAAGTAACGTTAGTACAACATTACGGAGCTAACGTTACGTACCGAGTAACGTTAGTACACGGGGGAGTGACAGGCTGCGGCTGGAAATCGTAAGAAGGACGGGAAATAGTTTTAACATGAAATTAAAATCGACATCCACCGAGCCAAAATGCTTATGTTAACATTAGTTAGCTTGTTCTGGTTTCCTAACTGCGTCGCGAGGTATAGTAACGTTAGCGTAGCTGGGAGCTTCATGGAGAAAGCTAAAGTTGATGTTAACTGCCCTACAGCTGTCAGTTAGCTTCCACGTCATATAATTACCTTCTAATTAAGTGATGCTTCAGTCAGCGTGTGTTCATGTCTCTGCTGTAGTGTATTAGGTGTCTCTAGGTGTTGAGTCTTGTGTTAAATCACGTTATTCCACACGGTAATGTCCTAGTGTCATGGTGAGGTTATTCAAAGGTGATTTAATGCTGTAGGATAGTACTGAAGGCCCAGGTGTAAAATACACGGCCCGCCACTGCTGTAGATAAACTGCTGGTTGCTATGGACGCTGCTATCACTGAACCCACGGATCTAGCATGTTGTTGGTATCATATGTGTTTACATGGACATGAATACTCCAGTTATGAGGATTATCCTGTTTTTGATCATATTCAGGATGTGATGTTTAGGCTACATGGCACACAGAGAAATCAGGTTATTCACATACCTGTTACCATACCATAGTGATATGAGGAAGGATAAGGTTATGTAGCCTAGGCTACATAACTGATCGACTGGGAATTAAAACGATACCGCTCAAATAGGAAGTTGTCTAAAAATTAAAATGTCGGGGCTCAATATCATCTCCCGACGTATGTTTAACTCTGTGAAGTAAAGCAGCTTCTTCATCAATGGGATTGTAGACAAAAGGAAATGCCTGTTTTGAGAAATAAAATGTTTTATAGTCTGACTAACACGGTTAATAAACCAACATAATTATTTTTTATTCATGCCGATAAAAAACTGCGTTAAATGCGCCTGATACAGACTGAATGAATGAACGAGGAAATGAGAGAGGGCTGTGTCAGAGGGAGGAGACTGAGAGAAACTCGAGGTTTCTTGAAGAAAACCTGCTCCTGATCAGGTTAGGTTCACAGGCTCAGTTACCATAGTAACTAACTCTGAGGTGAAGTTACCATAGTAACTGACTCTGAGGTGAAGTTACCATAGTAACTGACTCTGAGGTGAAGTTACCTCTCTTTCTGAAACAGAAAACCCAGAGTTTCCCTCATCTCAGGGTTAACAAACTCAGAGTTTTCACTAAACCTGCTTTCTGAAATACCACCCAGCTCTCGTCATGTTGGTTATTTGGTCAAATGTCAGGTGTTTGTGTTTGAATTTGGGGAAATATTTAGTTGGGACGGGCTGCAGTTCTGTGCATTCTGTCAGGAAGTGCAGCTTTGTCTCGACTTTGTCTCTCTTGCACAGCTGGCAGAAGCGCTCCTCTTTGGGGAGCCATGATTGTTTGTAGCGGCCTGTCTCGATGGCCAGGTTGTGCTCACTGAGTCTGTACTTGGTCAATGTAGTTCTTAGTTTGATATCAGTAACTGTGGTCAGGTAGTCTGCCACACTGTACTCTCTCTTTAGGGACAGATAGCACTGCAGTTTGCTTTGTGCTTTTGTTTGTGTGTTCCAGTTGGTGATGTAGTTTAGTTTCTGTTGTGTTATAATTTGGTTAACTCTGATTGGTTGGTTCCCAGACTGGTCCTGAGGCAGAACCGGGTCAGGAAGTGAACTGAGCATCAGGACCAGCTGAGTGAGGGGACTCTTCTCTTTGCTCAGCTCTTGGTATTAGAGGTCTTTCTGCTGGTAGGAGAGGGGGTCACTGTTTTTTAGATGTAGCCAATATTTGATTGCACGTTTTTGAATTTTGATGAATGATGGGAATTGGCCTAATTCAGCTCTGCAGACGTTGTTGGTGGTTTTTCTGTGTACCTTTAAGATGCTTTTACAGAACTCTAGATGCAGGATTTCAACTGGGTTTTTGTCCAAATGGGCCGAATTCTGGTAGGAAATAGGACCCCACACCTCACTACCATAGAGGAGAATTGGTTGGAGGATTCACATAATTTGAGCCAGATTCTAATTGGGATTTTAATGTAGATTTGACTTTTTATTGTGTAAAATTCCCTGCGTGCTTTCTCTCTCAGGTCCATTAACGCTGGGTTAAAACTTCCAGTGGAACTTATTTTCAGTCCTAAATAATTGTAATGTGTACAGTGGTCTAATGTATGTGTTCCTAATGTGAAGCTGTATGTGTTTCCTTGAGATCTGGATCTTTTTTGAAAAGTCATTATCTTTGTCTTTTGAGTGTTTCCTGCCAGGGCCCAGGTCTGGCAGTACTGCTCCAGCAGGTCCAGGTTCTGCTGTAAGCCCTGTTCTGTAGGGGACAACAGAACCAGGTCATCTGCATAGAGCAGGAACTTGATCTCAGAGTCGTGTAGAGTGAGACCAGGTGCTGCTGATGTCTCTAGGATGGTGGCCAGCTGGTTAATATAGATGTTGAATAGAGTGGGACTCAAACAGCAGCCCTGTCTCACTCCACGCTTCTGACAGAAGAATCTTGTTCTTTTGTTGCCAATTTTAATACTGCACTTATTGTTAGTGTACAGTGATTTAATGATGTCATATGTTTTACCCCCTACACCAGATTCAATAACTTTGTAGAATAGACCACTGTGCCAAATAGAGTCGAATGCCTTTTTGAAATCTATGAAACATGCAAAGATTTTGTTGTTGTTTTGGTGAACATGTTTGTCTATCAGGGTGTGTAGGGTGTAAATATGATCTGAAGTTCGGTGTTTTGGTACAAATCCAATTTGACTTTTACTCAAGACATTGTGTTTGGTAAGGAAGTTTATGAGTCTGGAGTTGATGATGCTACAGAGGAGCTTCCCCAGATTACTGTTCACACAGATGCCTCGGTAATTATTTGGGTCAGATTTATCTCCAGATTTGTATATTGGTGTAATGAGACCACGATTCCAGATGTCAGGGAAGTAACCTACACTCAGAATCAAATTAAAGAGTTTCAGAACGGCCAATTGGAATTGTGGGCTGGTGTATTTCAGCATCTCGTTCATGATGCCATCGAGCCCACTGGCTTTGTTGGGTTTTAGTGCCCGGAGTTTGTCTCTTAGTTCCTGTTCATTAAGTCAGGTCATTAGTACCTGTGTGGATGATAATGTGGCCAGGCTGACCCAGGATGGGCTCAGTGAGCAGCTGGAGGGCATTGTCAGTCCTGGGACATTGGATTTTGGAGATGTTTTGTCCGGGGAAAAGCTGGTCCTCATTCACAAATTTCCCATTAGAATCTATGAGGATGATAATCTCAGCATCACTGGTTTTGTTTTGCTCTCCAGATGTTTTAGGCTTCTTGGTAGTGGCCTCTGTATGTGGGTCGGTGGGGGAGGGGGTGGGCATTACTGCAGGTTGTTGTGATGGTCTGGTGTTAGTTAGGGTGGAGGTGGATGGCTGTGGTTCAGGTTGAGGGGGGCTGTTGATGGTGATGGAGGGTTGTGGTTGGTGTTGGCAGGCTCTCAGACTGTGGAGCTGCTCCTGGAGGCTGAGGATGGTTTGCTCTCTCAGGTGCAGCTCCTCTCTTAAGCTCTCTGCCCATCGCCTGTCTGTCCTGCTGCAGCTCCTGTCTTACAGCAGTGAGTTCTCTGTCCATGGCTCATCTGCCAGAGCTTTGATGGTATTGAAGTCCTCTTGGACAGACCTGAAACTGGCCTCATTGCCTTGAAACATGATGGTCCCATTGTGGTAGACATTGACAGTGAGAGGTGGGCTGTCCTTGTCTTCATCTTCGATGACTATCTGTCTCCCACTGCATATGCCTCTCTTCTTGTGATGGTCATAGTGGGCACAGATAGCTTTATGCCACGCATCGGTACTGTCCGTGTACAGTAGTAGGTTACTAATTCCTCCTGTGTGGCATATATCTAAAGTCAAAGCCTCTGGGTTTTCTCTGAGTTTGTTTGTGTTTATAAGCTTTCTTGGCCTGTGTACTTTTAATTTCTGTTGGGTAGCCAATCACAAGGAGGCAGGGCTCTCCCCCGGGAAATCACAACATTGTTTCAGTTCCTAACTGCCGCTATGCTGCTACTTAGCATGCTATGTTAAGTCGCCACAGGATAGCCTTAAAATTAAACTATTGTGGATATGAAGTAAACTTACCTTACTATTCTACTATAGCTTATCTTGAATGGGAAGGAGATGGTGCTAGCCGTTTTGGTTTTTCCTTTTGTTTGGAGCCTTTTGGTCCTTAGCTTAGCATAGCATAGCCTTCTTGCTCCTCTTCTTTGTCGTTAGCGGTCGTGTTAGCAGAGTTAGCTGTTGTGTTAGCAGGGTTAGCTGTTGTTTTAGCATAATTAGCTGTCGTGTCAGCAGAGTTAGCTGTTGTGTTAGAGGAGTTAGCTGTTGTATTAGCAGAGTTAGCTGTTGTGTTAGCATAATTAGCTGTTGTGTTAGCAGAGTTAGCTGTTGTATTAGCAGAGTTAGCTGTTGTGTTAGAAGAGTTAGCTGTTGTGTTAGCCGAGTTAGCTGTTGTGTTAGCAGAGTTAGCAGTTGTGTATGAGGAGTTAGCTGTTGTGTTAGCATGATTGTCTTAGCAGAGTTAACTGTTGTGTTAGCAGAGTTATCTGTTGTGTAAGCCAAGTTAGCTGTTGTGTTAGCAGAATTAGCTGTTGTGTATGTGGAGTTAGCTGTTGGTATTTCAGAGTTAGCTGTAGTGTTAGCATAATTAGCTGTCGTCTTAGCAGAGTTAGCTGTTGTGTTAGCCGAGTTACATATAGTGTTAGCACAGTTAGCTGTCATGTTAGCAGAGTTAGCTGTTGTGTTAGAGGAGTTAACTGTTGTTATAGCAGAGTTAGCTGTTGTGTTAGCAGAATTAGCTGTTGTGTTAGCAGAGTTAGCTGTTGTGTTTGAGGAGTTAGCTGTAGTGTTAGCATAATTAGCTGTCGTCTTAGCAGAGTTAGCTGTTGTGTTAGCCGAGTTAGATATAGTGTTAGCACAGTTAGCTGTCGTGTTAGCAGAGATAGCTGTTGTGTTAGCAGAGTTAGCTGTTGTGTTTGAGGAGTTAGCTGTTGTGTTAGCATAATTAGCTGTAATGTTAGCATAATTAGCTGTTGTGTTAGCACGGTTAGCTGTCATGTTAGCAGAGTTAGCTGTTGTGTTTGAGGAGTTAGCTGTTGGGTTAGCATAATTAGCTGTAATGTTAGCATAATTAGCTGTCGTGTTAGCATAATTAGCTCTTGTGTTAGCACGGTTAGCTGTCGTGTTAGCAGAGTTAGCTGTAGTGTTAGAGAAGTTAGCTGTTGTGTTAGCAGAGTTAGCTGTTGTGTATGAGGAGTTAGCTTTTGTGTTAGCATAATTAGCTGTCGTCTTAGCAGAGTTAACTGATGTGTTAGCAGAGTTAGCTGTTGTGTTAGCCAAGTTAGCTGTTGTGTTAGCAGAATTAGCTGTTGTGTATGAGGAGTTAGCTGTTGTGTTAGCAGAGTTAGCTGTTGTGTGTGAGGAGTTATCTGTTGTGTTAGCCAAGTTATATAAAGTGTTAGCAGAGTTAGCTGTCATGTTATCATAATTAGCTGTAGTGTTAGCAGAGATAGCTGTTGTGTACATAATATAATATAAAGTTTTATTGCAGACACAGGTCCATATAACACATAATACAGTATACATAGTATAAAAAGGAGATGCAAAAATACATAAAAAATTGCATATTAACCTATAGGATACACAATAATACATAAAAATTGCATATGAGCCTATAGGATATATCGGCTATTGCACCAATGTCGTCTTAACCTAGAAGTGTATCTATAACAGCTTTTCAGAGGGCTGACTAGAGCTTCAGTTATGTGGTTCTCTGACTTGTCCAAGCGAGATGATTAACAATAGTGTTGCCCACAAGACAGCCAGTTTTTAACCTATTTAACTGATTTGATAATTCATCCATATAAACATTAAATAAAAGAGGAGACAAAATCCCTCCTAGCCGTACTCCGTTACTAACACAGAATGGAGCAGATACAACATTGTCCCATTTATTTCTGGACAGCAGGGGAACATTCTCAACATCTATCAGTGCAGCAATAGGTATATGATCAGAGATGGTGAGTTCATAACAAATCTCCACATTACCCAGTGAGGCATGAGCATCAGCTGTGGTCACAATATGGTCTAACCAAGATGTTGTGTGCCACGCTTCACTAACGTAGGTAAAACTTGTGTCAGGCAACAGAGCTTTACTCCATAAAATTAATTTAGACTCATTACAGAACTGCTGCAGGTGTGCTGCAAAAAAGGATTTGCTATCAGACATGTCAGCATTAAAATCACCCATAACATAGACACAGGATGAGCTGGTATCCTCTATGAATGAATGAATGAATAAAAGCTAACCTGTTCAGAAATTCGTCCTCATGCTCATATGATTCCTACGGTGTATAAACATTTAAAACAGTAAATTTCTTTCCATTACAGTTACACTCTAGTCCAACGGCCCAGTCAACATTTAAATGCACCACCTTCACCATTGAGTCATATTTAATGTTCCACAGTATAGCTACACCACCAGCTATCCTACCTGGAACCAGCCTCGTACTGAGGTCGGTAGTGGACTCTCCAGCCCCATGGAAGTTCATGTGTATAGTGTTCAACTTATTTAGATCTTGTTTCGCCAGCCAGGTTTCTTGCAGGCACAGAATATCACATTCGTCCAGTATTGTGTTCACAGCCAGACACATGTAATAGGTACCCCAGCATCGTTAGCGTGCAGCAGCCCCTCATCTCGAGAGCGAGGGGCATCCTCTGGACCAGACGGACCTCCGTCTGCTCCTCTAGGGCGACGAGGCTCATAGTAACGTCGGACAAAAGACCCAGCGGGCCAAAGCTGCGGGTCGTACAGCTCCGCCACATCATTACATTCAGCAGAGATACAGAAGAAGCTGAATCTACTCTGTGCCGTTTCTATTTTACTACATGTCACTTCCCGACCCAGCTTCATTTTTAAAGCAGACATATTATGCTCATTTTCAGGTTCATAATTGTATTTTAAGGTTGTACCAGAATAGGTTTACATGGTTTAATTTTCAAAAAACACCATATTTTTGTTGTACTGCAGTGCTCTCTCTCACTGCTGCAGATCCTCTTTTCAGCTGGTCTCTGTTTTAGCTACAGAGTGAGACCTCTTTTCTTCTTCTTCTTCTGTACTATCTTTGATTGCACTCGCACATGCTCAGTAGCTCAGATGTAGATCATGTCAGCTAGCTAGCTCCATAGACAGTAAAAGAGGCTGTTTCTACAACTTCAGTCAGTTACAAGGCAGGATTAGCTGGGAGACTTCTAAATGAGGGCGCACATGTAAGTAGTTCTTTTGTAGATTATGGTGAACTTGTGTGTGTTGTTGCAGTGCTTTGCTACTGAGAACGAGGTAGCATGCTAGCGTTAGCATGGTAACGCTAACGCTACGAGCTAATGGTTGCGGTTAGCCTGCTCGTTTCGGCTTGTGACGTCACAAGCCGTGCCGATTTTGAACAGCTCACCCAGAGACTGAAGGCAGGACACATTCAGAAACCGTATCTCACTCTAAACAGCATGGATGGATTTTTTTCAAAGTTTGTATGTGTGTGGAAGCACCAGAGACACAACATAACACCCCAAACAGGGGTGGATCTACCGGGGTAGCATAGGGTGGCAAGTGCCACCCTAAAAGAAAGCCTTGCCACCCCTGCTGCCACCCCAGTTGGCAGCAACAAATTAAAAGTTATGGCCAATTTGACAATTTATGAGCGCGATTCTCCAATGTCCGACTGCAGTGAATGCAGCACGAGATGACGCCAGAGCGACAAGAGCCTGATTAGTTTGGAAAACTGAGCGGCGCGAAGCGAGGGAGCCAGAAGTCGTGAGGAAAGGAGACACAGGAGGAAAGAGGTCAAAACGGATTAACTATCTATCAAGAAATGAAATTATAATGAAAGCACAGTGCTAGCATAGTTGCGATGCTGATTTTGAGATGATAAAATCAGGTTGAAGAACGTTTTTTTGATAACTATACATATAATATTACTTAGGTCTGACGTTTGTTCTGTGTAAAGTCGGCTACAAAAGCTAATATTGATTCAACGTCTATCAAGGAAAACATTGAGAGAAAAGGGTAACAGAAAGGTGACAGAGAGAGAATACAAGGCCAAGGCGACCAGGGACAGGAGGAGGTGGAGAACACCACAGCGGTGAAGATATGGAGGGAGAGCATCACCAAGATGAGGAGGGAGAAAGAGAGAGACGAGATACCGTGCAGGGCTCAGACAGTGAAAGGGAAAGCAGAGAGCTGGGCCATCACCAACCATCTCCAGTCCAGCTGGTCCACATGGTATGGAAACTGTTGCTGCATATATACTAAGTTACATATGAATAAGAACAACAAATGACAAAGACGGACATTTTTATAAAATTTAAGAGACATTGCTTAGACATCAAATAAATATAAAAATTCATGGTTGCTTAAATATGAATAATTAGGGAAAGTTGTCAGTGTGAAAGTGTGATGAGATGGGGAGATGAGTTTTTATATTTTGTGTAGAATGTATTTTAGATCTATTGCTCAGATTAAATTAAAAAATTAAACAAATGAACCTAAAAATAGTCTCCCAGGCTAACATGTCAGTGTGTGTTAACACAGTCTGATGGTTATAACTAATCAATGACAGTTCATCATCTTGTACACATGCTGCCTGCAGCGCTGCCTCTCTCACACAGTCCACAACTGTTGGCTTCCCCTCTCACACATCTGCCACTCATCACCTGGGTCTTACCTTAATGCCTTTCCTGTGATAATGCCCCTTACTTCTATCATACTTCTATCTCCTATTAAGTGAGATCTCATCGTATGGTCACTTATTCCTAATATCAACTGTTCCACATCAAACCTCAGATGCAGGACATTGATTGCATGAGATTAAGTTTGTCTGTATGAGTTTGTAAATGGCAGCCTGTTCCCTTTTGTAGTGTGTACATACTATTTCTCATCAAACTGTGATAAAAGTAGTAAAAGATTTATACGTCTGCCATATGTTGCCACCCCTCAAAAATTCCTGCCCCCCTCTCGCCACCCCATAAATATTTTTCTAGATCCGCCCCTGACCCCAAATCCCAGAAAAAGTGTTTTTTTCATAATATGGGCACTTTAAATATTCACTGAGAGTATTGGCATCTACACTGAGATCAAACTTTGTAGCAAATACCTTTACCATCTTTGTTTTGACAGCCAGTATATTGCTAACCACATCAGTCCCAACTATGCCGGTTTTCTTTCTCACATACCTCGCTGAAGTTTTCTCAGTACGAGGTGTAGGGATTTGATGAGCAGGGTTCTCAGTTACCTGCTTCGATCGTACCTGCTTCAGTCGGCGCCCATCCTTTACCACCTTGCTCCATGGGGGGGGTCTGCTTTCGCCCCAGGGCTGGATCTACAGACTGGGCTGGCTGACTGCCGTCGGTCCCGCTAGGCGATACAGTTAACCATCATTAACCCCAGAGGTAGTGCAGGGGGCAGGATCAGGACCCGGCGGCTTCTCCAACACAGTCGAGGGAAGACCTGCCGCACTGGGCGCAGGGCCCGGTTGCATCTCCACAGCAGTCAGCCGGCTGTCGAGTTTAACAGAAACCTCCTGCAGGCCGCTACCTGAGTTCCCATAGTTCTTTTTAGGTATCAATGTCAGCATTGATTTGCTGCATATTCCCGAGGAGCACAGAAACAACGATGTGTTTAAATGAGACGGGGGGTAATTCATCCAGGAAGTGCGATACAAATCTTGGGGTCTCTTCACCGCACTCATTAAGCGCTTGGAGGCACATTTTGACATTGTCAATGTCCTTCTTTGGTCCCCTGTGGGAGATCCATCGTTTGTTGTGTGGAAGGAGTTCTGACAAAACTGCCTTTGAAGACTCAATCCGCTCGGAGCTGAAACTGCTCGTTATTGTCGACACAATATCATCATGACTTAGTGTTGGCATTTTGATCATAACAAAGTTCAGCAGCCCATCCTCGACTATGACTCTACCGTCTTCAGTATGGTAAATCTCCGGTTTAATTTGAGTAAACTCTCGTGTAAACTCTCCCACAGCACGCCATGCTGCTGCACTGGCTGATGATGAATGATGAATCCTGTATGAGGAGTTAGCTGTTGTGTTAGCCGAGTTAGATATAGTGTTAGCCGAGTTAGCTGTTGTGTTAGCCGAGTTAGCTGTTGTGTTAGCAGAGTTAGCTGTTGTGTTAGCAGAGTTAGATGTAGTGTTAGCATAATTAGCTGTCGTCTTAGCAGGGTTAGCTGTTGTGTTAGTAGAGTTACCTGTTGTGTTAGCCAAGTTAGATAAAGTGTTAGCCGAGTTAGCTGTTGTGTTAGCCGAGATAGATATAGTGTTAGCACAGTTAGCTGTCGTGTTACCAGAGCTGTTGTGTTAGAGGAGTTAGCTGTTGTGTTAACAGAGTTAGATATAGTGTTAACAGAGTTAGCTGCAGGGTTAGCAGAGATAGCTGTTGTGTATGAGGAGTTATCTATTGTGTTGGCAGAATTAGCTGTCGTCTTAGCAGAGTTAGCTGTTGTGTTAGCAGAGTTAGCTGTTGTGTTAGCAGAGATAGCTGTTGTGATAGTAGAGTTAACTGTCGTGTTAGAGGCGTTACCTGTTGTGTTAGAGGATATAGCTGTGTTGTTAGCAGAGTTTGCTGTAGTGTTAGCATAATTAGCTGTTGTGTTAGCAGAGATAGCTGTTGTGTATGAGGAGTTATCTGTAGTGTTAGCATAATTAGCTGTTGTGTTACCAGAGATAGCTGTTGTGTTAGAGGAGTTAGCTGTTGTGTTAGCATAATTAGCTGTCATCTAGCAGAGTTAGCTGTTGTGTTAACAGAGTTAGATATAGTTAGCAGAGTTAGCTGCAGTGTTAGCAGAGATAGCTGTTGTGTATGAGGAGTTAGCTGTAGTGTTAGCATAATTAGCTGTTGTGTTAGCAGAGATAGCTGTTATGTTAGCAGAGTTAGCTGTTGTGTTAGCATAATTAGCTGTCATCTAGCAGAGTTAGCTGTTGTGTTAGCAGAGTTAGCTGTTGTGTATGAGGAGTTATCTGTTGTGTTAGCAGAGTTAGCTATAGTGTTAGCATAATTAGCTGTCGTGTTAGCAGAGATAGCTGTTATGTTAGAGGAGTTAGCTGTTGTGTTAGCAGAGTTAGCTGTTGTGTTAGCAGAGTTGGCTGTTGTGTTTGCAGAGTTGGCTGTTGTGTTAGCACAGTTAGCTGTTGTGTTAGCCGAGTTAGATATAGTGTTAGCAGAGTTAGCTGTTGTGTTAGCAGAGTTAGCTGTTGTGTTAGCAGAGTTAGCTGTCGGTGTTGTAATCTGTAGACGTCCCTAAGCACTCGTCTTACTGCCGGTAGCAGCAGAGAGCAGAAGCCAGCAGGCAAGTCTTATTTAAATAAACTCCTGGTGTAGTTACAAACTTTCCAATCCATCGTTTTATGAGTACATAACCTATTGGTACTACTGTAGAAGTTTGGTATCATTTTGGGCATTATTAGTGGGGTAACTTACGAGATACACTCTTGGATCCATTAGCGGCTGCACTAAGCTAACCAGCTGATAACGCTAACTCTCCCAATGTTGGACCCAGGTGAAAAAGCTTCTGGGGGTGTTTGGCTCGAGGTCGTGGTGCAAAGGACCCTCGGGTGAAATTACTCCCAACCATCACTTTAACATCTGAATTATTTTAATTTAGTAGGTTTATCTCAGTTTAAACTATTTATTTGTTATTTCTGTAGAGCTTCAAAGAAACATGTCTACTATTCTTCTTCTCTCTCTCTCTCTCTCTCTCTCTCTCTCTCTCACTCTCTCTCTCTCTCTCACTCTCTCTCTCTCACTCTCTCTCTCTCTCTCTCTCTCTCTCTCTCTCTCTCTCTCTCTCTCTCTCTCACTCTCTCTCTCTCTCTCTCTCTCTCTCTCTCTCTCTCTCTCACTCTCTCTCTCTCTCTCTCACTCTCTCTCTCTCTCCCTCTCACTCTCTCTCTCTCCCTCTCACTCTCTCTCTCTCTCTCTCTCTCTCTCTCTCTCCCTCTCTCTCTCACTCTCTCTCTCTCTCTCTCTCTTTCTGAGTGATGTAATGCCCCCCCCCCCCCTCCTCCTTTCAGGGTGGAGCCTGCTGGAGTCAGATATTTGACACCAGGTCTGAGGAAGTGTAAGTCTGTTTTTAATTTCATTCATCAAACTGTGACATCACTCATCCAACCCTCTGATGTCATCATCTACGTGCTGATTGGTTAATAACTGCAGCTGTGTTGTGTCTCCTTCTCTCCGTCAGATTCCTGTGAACTCACACTGGACACAAACACAGTGAACAGAAAACTCAAACTGTCTGACAACAACAGGAAGGTGACATTAGTGGAGGAGGATCAGCCATATCCTGATCATCCAGAGAGGTTTGACCCCTGGTATCAGCTGCTGTGTAGAGATGGTCTGACTGGTCGCTGTTACTGGGAGGTTGAGAGGAGAGGAGAGGTTGATATATCAGTGAGTTACAGAGGAATCAGGAGGAGAGGATACAATAGAGACTGTGTGTTTGGATGTAATGATCAGTCCTGGTGTCTGAACTGCTCTGATGATGGTTACTCTGTCTGGCACAATAACATCAGAACATCCATCTCCTCCTCTGTCTCTAACAGAGTAGCAGTGTATGTGGACTGTCCTGCTGGCTCTCTGTCCTTCTACTCAGTCTCCTCTGACTCACTGATCCTCCTCCACACCTTCAACACCACATTCACTCAGCCTCTCTATCCTGGGTTTGGGGTCTGGCCTGGTTCCTCAGTGTCTCTGAGTCCTCTGGAGGACGGAGAGTCTCCTCCTGTTTCTCACTGCTGATCAGTTGAGTCTGTACAGGATCACACTTGCAGAAATATTTCAGCTTATTGTTATGAACTAATGAATGAACTTTGTATAAAATAATTCAGAATGATTGAACAGATTCCTCGTGAACATTGTAAACCTCTTCCACTTCCAGTCCTTTAAAGATGGAAGCTGTGATCATGAAATTGTAGAAATGCCGTTGACTTGTGTCATGTTTAGTTTTGAGTTATGTCTCTTTTCACAATAAAAGCATAAAGTTACTGTGAGAGTGTTTCTGGTCTTTCTGTTTAACTTTTACACATGATAAGATGTAAGCTAGTGCTTAGCTCTGTTAAACATCTGTAACGTTATCTCACCTGATGGGTTTTATCCAGTAAAGTGTTTTCATCATCGCCAGTACGACACACACACACACACACACACACACACACACACACACACACACACACACACACACACACACACACACACACACACACACACAGACAGCAAGCAGACTGGAAGTGAAGTGTGCTGAGACTCTGAGGACCAATCAGTCAGGAGTTTGAGTTATTTTATCAAGTGCTATTTACAACAGTAGTTACACTTTACAGGAGATAAAGTCACTGTATTTCTATGGCAACAGCAACCGTTGAGACGACAGCTCCCCCCCGGTGGCCGTGAAACATTACTGCTTAAATATTACCTACAGGATTAGACTTTAGTGGAAGATGCACTTGTTTTGTGTATGATTTACATGAATTACCTTTAAAACTGTTTACAATGTTAATGGAGCAGGAGAACACTTTACCCACCAGACTCCATGTAAATAATCAGGACTTTTAGCGTGTATAGAGCCAGCATATCTCCACCAGACTCCATGTAAATAATCAGGACTTTTAGCGTGTATAGAGCCAGCATATCTCCACCAGAC
This sequence comes from Sander lucioperca, assembly GCF_008315115.2. Classification (NCBI taxonomy): domain Eukaryota; kingdom Metazoa; phylum Chordata; class Actinopteri; order Perciformes; family Percidae; genus Sander; species Sander lucioperca. The sequence goes on from NC_050177.1 coordinate 14,804,495, forward strand.
TCCATGTAAATAATCAGGACTTTTAGCGTGTATAGAGCCAGCATATCTCCACCAGACTCCATGTAAATAATCAGGACTTTTAGCGTGTATAGAGCCAGCATATCTCCACCAGACTCCATGTAAATAATCAGGACTTTTAGCGTGTATAGAGCCAGCATATCTCCACCAGACTCCATGTAAATAATCAGGACTTTTAGCGTGTATAGAGCCAGCATATTTCCACCAGACTCCATGTAAATAATCAGGACTTTTAGCGTGTATAGAGCCAGCATATTTCCACCAGACTCCATGTAAATAATCAGGACTTTTAGCGTGTATAGAGCCAGCATATCTCCACATGTAAATGGGGGAATTAAGAGTTTATTTCAACCAAACCAGAGTGGTGATTGTTGGAACAGTGGAAAGATGAACCAAGACGGCTTTTGGTAGTTTTATTTAGTTTCTGCCCACTTTGAATGAAGTGTGTTTTACGATGCTAAAAGTCCTGATTATTTACATGGAGTCTGGTGTAGTTAGGTGACGGTGATTTCGGGGCTGTTTCATGTTAAACTAAAAGGATCTTTAACTAAAAGGTCTATCTCTGTAGGGATCCTTTCATAATGTTGTCAGACTCTTAGAATAATAATCTGAGTCTGTCAGCGGCAACGTTTTGATACTACCAAAAACATAAGGCTTCAGCTTCTGTCAGGGGGCCGAATGTTTGTCGCCAGAGGGCCCACATTGGCCCACGTGCCCCATGACGAAAACCAGAGGCCTGTACTACGAAGCAAGATTTGGCGTTACAAGGTAACTTCAGGTTCAACCCAGGGTTTTCTGACACGAAGGTGGATCACTTGTTATCAATCGCCGTGGTAACTTATGCTGAACACCTAACCTGGTCAGGAGCAGGTTATGTTGGAGATTTGAGATCAACCGGTGTTAAAGCACCGCCTACTGACCAATCAATACTCGATTGATAACGGCGTCACCGTTCTTAGAAGATCAGCTGGAGCTCGGGGGCAGAGAGAGAGACAGAGAGAGAGAGAGAGAACTGTCGTCTGAACAGTTGCTGTTGCCATAGAAACACAGTGACTTTATCTACAGTAACGTGTGACTACTGTTGGAAATAGCACTTGATAAACTAACTCAAAATCCTGTCTGATTGGTCCTCAAAGTGTCAGTACACACACACACACACACACACACACACACACACATACACACACACACACACACACACACACACACACACACACACATACACACACACACACACACACACACACACAGAAACACAGTATTTATACAGTAGGAGCCCTTCTCCAGTTTATCTTCTCAATTTTAGATCTCCACAAAAACTGAATTCTTTCTCTGAATAATTGGGCGACTCTGCTTATTGTTACACTTTATGTGCGTTAGTTTGATTCCATCCAATGATAGTAAAGGCTGTGATATATATCGTGTGCACCATAACTAAAGTCATTGTTTATAAGTAGAATTAAACCGTTTGGGATTGCACGAGTTAAAGAATTAAATTCGCTGAAATTACAGTTTTTTTACAATCACTTTGGCACTAATTTCAGAACCTTGACGTAATTTTTCAAAACTCTAGACACTAAACTCACAACCAATGATCAAAATACAGATTTTTTTAAAACTCTCACTTTTTTCAGTTGCTTGGATACAATACACATAAACCAAAGATCATTTGTTCATTTAACAAAGATCATCTGTTCAATATGACCCAACTGAACATCAAAGTACTACTACTTCAAAAAGCAATTCACACATTACATTTCAGATGATTGTCTATTCATTTCATTACAGTCATCTAACTATCAATCAATACAACTACTCAAAATGATAAGTAACTGTTGCAGTACTCTTAATGAATAGTTGTATGGAAACAGACAAACAATATTCCACGTTTAGATCATGAAAGTTTTAAGATAACGAGATTCATTGTCACCAATTAGCGTGAACCAATTAGAATACAGTATCTATGGATGTAATATTTCATCATCATTCTTTACTGTAATGTACTACTGTTTAACAGACACTGTTTCTATGGTCCCATGTACTACTACTGTAATGTACTACTGTTTACCAGACGCTGTTTCTATGATCCCATGTACTACTACTGTAATGTACTACTGTTTACCAGACACTGTTTCTATGATCCCATGTACTACTACTGTAATGTACTACTGTTTACCAGACGCTGTTTCTATGGTCCCATGTACCCGTTTTACAGTATTGACAGTACTGCACTGTATGCATGCATGCCCTTGGAATTGCTTGTCCAATTCTGCCAACTCGTTACTGATAATTGAGAAATATACTTATATATATATATATATATATATATATATATATATATATATATATATATATATATATATACACTGTATATATACATATATACTTGTACCACATTGTTCGCCATGCCCAAAGGTTTTTTCCAAGATGTTTGGCTAATTGCGATGTAGATGAGAACCTGCGGCCAAATCCACAAGACAGAGTTGATGAAGATGTAGAAGTACAGTAATCACTTCTTTGTTTTGCTTTTTAAAGTACAAGCAAGTTGAGGAACACTGCATTTGATGTTTTACAGTACTACTGTCTTTTCTTTTCTATTTTGTAGCTAATTATTTTGCTTTGATTCAAATAAACCTATGTTGTGATCGTACTGTATTGTTTTTCATCAATACATTTCAGATTTTGTTCAACGATTAGTATTCTCTCTACTACTGCAGTACTTTTACAGGGATGTATTTACATCTAGTACCATAATGAAACATGTATCACCTATTTTGTACTACAATATTTAATGATTGTACGAACGAACCCAGTGAAACTATGGGTAGCTTGTGTGTGGGTGATCTAAAGTAACGTTTCAATGGTATTTCACCATAAAATAGTTTTTTTTTAACCAATGATTGTGCAAGTGCAATATTTATTTAAAGATATGGATGCACAATGCCATGTTTTGAACATTAGACAGTCTGTGTTACAAGTGATGACCGTTTTGACTTTTGTGTCTAGAGTTTTGAAAAAGGACGTCAAGGTTCTGAAATCAGTAGCAAAGTGATTGTAAAAAACTGTAAATCCGCCAGACTCCTGTGGTGTCCTCGGGCTTTGACCCATTTTCAACAGAAATTTCGGTTTCTTTCAACCAAATTGTCAAAGAAAATAACAATGATGGTTCCATACAACGCTCTTCACAAGTCAAATAAATGATCAGTCCACTACTTTCATTGAATTTGGGCGTTTTATTAGATTTCTATAGCATTTTTAAAAAATTGACAAAAGAAAAACTTTGAAAGATATGTCAAAAATGTTTAAAAAAAAAGATTCCAAAAGGCTGACATTTTTTTTCTTTGCGTCAACTTTGTACGCAATATCGCCACGCGAAAAGTTTGCTTTGCATTTGGTTTGAGAACCCAGAAACAGAAATCCATGACTACGTATAAACACGGAGAATAATTCAGTAAAGTGTGAAAATGATTCGTCCTCTGAAGTCTCCGGCATCACCCTAACCCAACAAACAAACATCAAAATCAACAGAAAATGAGGAATTTTCCTGATCTTTACCCAAAATACAGAATATCATTTAACTGATTCAGAAACAAACACATCTGATGGCGTCTCCCTCCACAGACGCCGACTCCGACCGCTCACAGATCAGAACCCAACGGCTGGTATCTGGAGACAAACAAACAAACAAAAGACAACATTATGCAGATTCATTTACTACTACTCTCTACTGTTGTCTCTCTAAGTACTACTCTCTACTGCTGTCTCTCTACGTACTACTCTCTACTGCTGTCTCTCTACGTACTACTCTCTACTGTTGTCTCTCTACATACTACTCTCTACATACTACTCTCTACTGCTGTCTCTCTACATACTACTCTCTACTGCTGTCTCTCTACATACTACTCTCTACTGTTGACTCTCTACATACTACTCTCTACTGTTGACTCTACATACTACTCTCTACTGTTGTCTCTCTACATACTACTCTCTACTGCTGTCTCTCTACGTACTACTCTCTACTGCTGTCTCTCTACATACTACTCTACTGTTTTCTCTCTACATACTACTCTCTACTGTTGTCTCTCTACATACTACTCTCTACTGCTGTCTCTCTACGTACTACTCTCTACTGCTGTCTCTCTACGTACTACTCTCTACTGCTGTCTCTCTACGTACTACTCTCTACTGTTGTCTCTCTACGTACTACTCTCTACTGCTGTCTCTCTACATACTACTCTCTACTGCTGTCTCTCTACATACTACTCTCTACTGTTGTCTCTTTACGTATTACTCTCTACTGAGTCTCTCTACACACTACTCTCTACTGTTGTCTCTCTACGTACTACTCTCTACTGCTGTCTCTCTACATACTACTCTCTACTGCTGTCTCTCTACATACTACTCTCTACTGTTGTCTCTTTACGTATTACTCTCTACTGAGTCTCTCTACACACTACTCTCTACTGTTGTCTCTCTACGTACTACTCTCTACTGCTGTCTCTCTACGTACTACTCTCTACTGCTGTCTCTCTACATACTACTCTCTACTGTTGTCTCTCTACATACTACTCTCTACATACTACTCTCTACTGCTGTCTCTCTACGTACTACTCTCTACTGCTGTCTCTCTACATACTACTCTCTACTGTTGACTCTCTACATACTACTCTCTACTGCTGTCTCTCTACGTACTACTCTCTACTGCTGTCTCTCTACATACTACTCTCTACTGTTGACTCTCTACATACTACTCTCTACTGTTGACTCTACATACTACTCTCTACTGTTGTCTCTCTACATACTACTCTCTACTGCTGTCTCTCTACGTACTACTCTCTACTGTTGTCTCTCTACGTACTACTGTCTACTGCTGTCTCTCTACATACTACTCTACTGTTTTCTCTCTATATACTACTCTCTACTGTTGTCTCTCTACACACTACTCTCTACTGCTGTCTCTCTACGTACTACTCTCTACTGCTGTCTCTCTACGTACTACTCTCTACTGTTGTCTCTCTACGTACTACTCTCTACTGCTGTCTCTCTACATACTACTCTCTACTGCTGTCTCTCTACATACTACTCTCTACTGTTGTCTCTTTACGTATTACTCTCTACTGTTGTCTCTCTACATACTACTCTCTACTGTTGTCTCTCTACGTACTACTCTCTACTGCTCTCTCTCTACGTACTACTCTCTACTGCTGTCTCTCTACGTACTACTCTCTACTGTTGTCTCTCTACATACTACTCTCTGCTGTCTCTCTACATGCTACTCTCTACTGCTGTCTCTCTACATACTACTCTCTACTGTTGACTCTCTACATACTTCTCTCTACTGTTGACTCTGCATACTACTCTCTACTGTTGTCTCTCTACGTACTACTCTCTACTGCTGTCTCTCTACGTACTACTCTCTACTGTTGTCTCTCTACGTACTACTCTCTACTGTTGTCTCTATACGTACTACTCTCTACTGCTGTCTGTCTACGTACTACTCTCTACTGCTGTCTCTCTACGTACTACTCTCTACTGTTGTCTCTCTACATACTACTCTCTACTGCTGTCTCTCTACGTACTACTCTCTACTGTTGTCTCTCTACATACTACTCTACTGTTTTCTCTCTACATACTACTCTCTACTGTTGACTCTAAATACTACTCTCTACTGTTGTCTCTCTACATACTACTCTCTACTGCTGTCTCTCTACGTACTACTCTCTACTGCTGTCTCTCTACATACTACTCTCTACTGTTGACTCTCTACATACTACTCTCTACTGTTGACTCTACATACTACTCTCTACTGTTGTCTCTCTACATACTACTCTCTACTGCTGTCTCTCTACGTACTACTCTCTACTGTTGTCTCTCTACGTACTACTCTCTACTTCTGTCTCTCTACATACTACTCTCTACTGCTGTCTCTCTACATACTACTCTCTACTGCTGTCTCTCTACGTACTACTCTCTACTGTTGTCTCTCTACGTACTACTCTCTACTGCTGTCTCTCTACGTACTACTCTCTACTGCTGTTTCTCTACGTACTACTCTCTACTGTTGTCTCTCTACATACTACTCTCTACTGCTGTCTCTCTACATACTACTCTCTACTGTTGACTCTCTACATACTACTCTCTACTGTTGACTCTACATACTACTCTCTACTGCTGTCTCTCTACATACTACTCTCTACTGCTGTCTCTCTACATACTACTCTCTAGTGCTGTCTCTCTACATACTACTCTCTACTGTTGACTCTCTACATACTACTCTCTACTGTTGACTCTACATACTACTCTCTACTGTTGTCTCTCTACATACTACTCTCTACTGCTATCTCTCTACGTACTACTCTCTACTGTTGACTCTACATACTACTCTCTACTGTTGTCTCTCTACATACTACTCTCTACTGCTATCTCTCTACGTACTACTCTCTACTGTTGACTCTACATACTACTCTCTACTGTTGTCTCTCTAAGTACTACTCTCTACTGCTGTCTCTCTACGTACTACTCTCTACTGCTGTCTCTCTACGTACTACTCTCTACTGTTGTCTCTCTACATACTACTCTCTACATACTACTCTCTACTGCTGTCTCTCTACATACTACTCTCTACTGCTGTCTCTCTACATACTACTCTCTACTGTTGACTCTCTACATACTACTCTCTACTGTTGACTCTACATACTACTCTCTACTGTTGTCTCTCTACATACTACTCTCTACTGCTGTCTCTCTACGTACTACTCTCTACTGCTGTCTCTCTACATACTACTCTACTGTTTTCTCTCTACATACTACTCTCTACTGTTGTCTCTCTACATACTACTCTCTACTGCTGTCTCTCTACGTACTACTCTCTACTGCTGTCTCTCTACGTACTACTCTCTACTGCTGTCTCTCTACGTACTACTCTCTACTGTTGTCTCTCTACGTACTACTCTCTACTGCTGTCTCTCTACATACTACTCTCTACTGCTGTCTCTCTACATACTACTCTCTACTGTTGTCTCTTTACGTATTACTCTCTACTGAGTCTCTCTACACACTACTCTCTACTGTTGTCTCTCTACGTACTACTCTCTACTGCTGTCTCTCTACATACTACTCTCTACTGCTGTCTCTCTACATACTACTCTCTACTGTTGTCTCTTTACGTATTACTCTCTACTGAGTCTCTCTACACACTACTCTCTACTGTTGTCTCTCTACGTACTACTCTCTACTGCTGTCTCTCTACGTACTACTCTCTACTGCTGTCTCTCTACATACTACTCTCTACTGTTGTCTCTCTACATACTACTCTCTACATACTACTCTCTACTGCTGTCTCTCTACGTACTACTCTCTACTGCTGTCTCTCTACATACTACTCTCTACTGTTGACTCTCTACATACTACTCTCTACTGCTGTCTCTCTACGTACTACTCTCTACTGCTGTCTCTCTACATACTACTCTCTACTGTTGACTCTACATACTACTCTCTACTGTTGACTCTACATACTACTCTCTACTGTTGTCTCTCTACATACTACTCTCTACTGCTGTCTCTCTACGTACTACTCTCTACTGTTGTCTCTCTACGTACTACTGTCTACTGCTGTCTCTCTACATACTACTCTACTGTTTTCTCTCTATATACTACTCTCTACTGTTGTCTCTCTACACACTACTCTCTACTGCTGTCTCTCTACGTACTACTCTCTACTGCTGTCTCTCTACGTACTACTCTCTACTGTTGTCTCTCTACGTACTACTCTCTACTGCTGTCTCTCTACATACTACTCTCTACTGCTGTCTCTCTACATACTACTCTCTACTGTTGTCTCTTTACGTATTACTCTCTACTGTTGTCTCTCTACATACTACTCTCTACTGTTGTCTCTCTACGTACTACTCTCTACTGCTCTCTCTCTACGTACTACTCTCTACTGCTGTCTCTCTACGTACTACTCTCTACTGTTGTCTCTCTACATACTACTCTCTGCTGTCTCTCTACATGCTACTCTCTACTGCTGTCTCTCTACATACTACTCTCTACTGTTGACTCTCTACATACTTCTCTCTACTGTTGACTCTGCATACTACTCTCTACTGTTGTCTCTCTACGTACTACTCTCTACTGCTGTCTCTCTACGTACTACTCTCTACTGTTGTCTCTCTACGTACTACTCTCTACTGTTGTCTCTATACGTACTACTCTCTACTGCTGTCTGTCTACGTACTACTCTCTACTGCTGTCTCTCTACGTACTACTCTCTACTGTTGTCTCTCTACATACTACTCTCTACTGCTGTCTCTCTACGTACTACTCTCTACTGTTGTCTCTCTACATACTACTCTACTGTTTTCTCTCTACATACTACTCTCTACTGTTGACTCTAATACTACTCTCTACTGTTGTCTCTCTACATACTACTCTCTACTGCTGTCTCTCTACGTACTACTCTCTACTGCTGTCTCTCTACATACTACTCTCTACTGTTGACTCTCTACATACTACTCTCTACTGTTGACTCTACATACTACTCTCTACTGTTGTCTCTCTACATACTACTCTCTACTGCTGTCTCTCTACGTACTACTCTCTACTGTTGTCTCTCTACGTACTACTCTCTACTTCTGTCTCTCTACATACTACTCTCTACTGCTGTCTCTCTACATACTACTCTCTACTGCTGTCTCTCTACGTACTACTCTCTACTGTTGTCTCTCTACGTACTACTCTCTACTGCTGTCTCTCTACGTACTACTCTCTACTGCTGTTTCTCTACGTACTACTCTCTACTGTTGTCTCTCTACATACTACTCTCTACTGCTGTCTCTCTACATACTACTCTCTACTGTTGACTCTCTACATACTACTCTCTACTGTTGACTCTACATACTACTCTCTACTGCTGTCTCTCTACATACTACTCTCTACTGCTGTCTCTCTACATACTACTCTCTAGTGCTGTCTCTCTACATACTACTCTCTACTGTTGACTCTCTACATACTACTCTCTACTGTTGACTCTACATACTACTCTCTACTGTTGTCTCTCTACATACTACTCTCTACTGCTATCTCTCTACGTACTACTCTCTACTGTTGACTCTACATACTACTCTCTACTGTTGTCTCTCTACATACTACTCTCTACTGCTGTCTCTCTACGTACTACTCTCTACTGCTGTCTCTCTACGTACTACTCTCTACTGTTGTCTCTCTACATACTACTCTCTACTGCTGTCTCTCTACGTACTACTCTCTACTGTTGTCTCTCTACATACTACTCTACTGTTTTCTCTCTACATACTACTCTCTACTGTTGACTCTACATACTACTCTCTACTGTTGTCTCTCTACATACTACTCTCTACTGCTGTCTCTCTACGTACTACTCTCTACTGCTGTCTCTCTACATACTACTCTCTACTGTTGACTCTCTACATACTACTCTCTACTGTTGACTCTACATACTACTCTCTACTGCTGTCTCTCTACATACTACTCTCTACTGTTGTCTCTTTACGTATTACTCTCTACTGTTGTCTCTCTACACACTACTCTCTACTGTTGTCTCTCTACGTACTACTCTCTACTGCTGTCTCTCTACGTACTACTCTCTACTGCTGTCTCTCTACGTACTACTCTCTACTGTTGTCTCTCTACATACTACTCTCTACATACTACTCTCTACTGTTGACTCTCTACATACTACTCTCTACTGTTGACTCTACATACTACTCTCTACTGTTGTCTCTCTACATACTACTCTCTACTGCTGTCTCTCTACGTACTACTCTCTACTGTTGTCTCTCTACGTACTACTCTCTACTGCTGTCTCTCTACATACTACTCTACTGTTTTCTCTCTACATACTACTCTCTACTGTTGTCTCTCTACATACTATTCTACTGCTGTCTCTCTACGTACTACTCTCTACTGCTGTCTCTCTACATACTACTCTCTACTGCTGTCTCTCTACGTACTACTCTCTACTGTTGTCTCTCTACGTACTACTCTCTACTGCTGTCTCTCTACATACTACTCTACTGTTTTCTCTCTACATACTACTCTCTACTGTTGTCTCTCTACATACTACTCTCTACTGCTGTCTCTCTACGTACTACTCTCTACTGTTGTCTCTCTACATACTACTCTACTGTTTTCTCTCTACATACTACTCTCTACTGTTGACTCTACATACTACTCTCTACTGTTGTCTCTCTACATACTACTCTCTACTGCTG